>NC_142088.1:65282500-65582500 GCF_054644295.1 Miniopterus natalensis
TGATGATAGATGATAGATGATAGGTAGATATAGATGATAGATATAGATAGATGATAGATGATAGATGATGATAGATAGATAGATGATAGATAGATAGATAGATAGATAGATAGATAGATAGATAGATAGATAGATAGATGATAGATAGATGATGATGATGATAGATAGATGATAGATGATAGATAGATAGATAGATAGATAGATGATAGATAGATGATAGATAGATAGATAGATAGATAGATAGATAGATAGATAGATAGATAGATAGATGATAGATAGATAGATGATAGATAGATAGATAGATAGATAGATAGATAGATAGATAGATAATAGATATAGATAGACACATATGTGTGTGTGCATAATATAAAAAAATTTTCTTCATGTATAGTTCAGGATCAAAGTAAGAGTGTAGGCAAGACTCGCCATGAGGTAAAATACTGAGAGGCTTCAAAATATATTCAGCCTCTCAGGGATACCTTGATGAAGCATGAGTTAGATTTATCTTGTGTTCATCTGAAAGAAAGGTTTATAAAAAGAAATGTCCCCTGTCCAGGTTGCTCAGTTGGTTAGAGCATCATCCCGATACACCAAGGTTGTGGATTCAATCCCCGGTCAGGGCACATACAAGAAACAATCAATGAATGCATAAATAAAAGGAACAACAAATTGATGATTCACTTTCTCTCTCTTCTCTCTTCTTTCCTCTCTCTCTCTCCCTCTCTTCTTCTCTAAAGTCAATGGAATAAAAAAAAAGAAATGCCATCCACACTCCTATTCAAGTCTCAATCATCCAGATTAAATACTGTATATACAATCTAATGAATTCTTTTTCAATGGGATTAAAAACAAAGTTTGTTTTTTTTCCGTACACAAGCATTTTCACTATATTCAGCACCAAAACTAACTTGTGATGTTTTCAGAAAGAGGCACCTGCCTTGGCCATGGTGTTATGCAGACCAGAGCCAATTGCCCATTTAAATATCATACCTATTGCCTTTTTGTGAACTATTCCTGCTAATGAGCAAACACAGAAAATGAAGTGGATAAGAAAAGCAAATAAAATATATGTGCACATTTATTTCTACTTGCCCTTTTCATTTTCTATATGAATTTTCTTCAAAAGAAAACAGATGGGAAGCTTTGAAGATACAAGATAGTAGAGAATTAACAAAATAAGATCTAGGGGGGAATGGATAAGAGAGCTGTGTGTTCTTTGTCTGGGGGATATAGAAAGACAGAGTGGAAACATCAAAGCTGTCAACACGTATATAAAAGGATATCACAGCAACATGTTGTTGCCATTGAGCAGAAACAGCGGGAATTGAGTTAAATAACAGAAGGAAAAATTCTAGAGAAAGGCAGGCTTTGCTCCCCCCCCCCAGTCTCAACCAATCCTAAATCAATGCTGCCAAATTCTCACATAAAGAAATGAGAAGAATCGAGCCAGTATTCACATTCAGTAAATTCAAAAATAGTTCAAGTCCAATCATGACAACCAAATGAAAATAAATTACCCAATGTAAGAACCTGTTCTTAATGCCTGGCATCCATCTCTAAGTGACAGTAACTCCTCAGTTGAAAGTTAGGTTTAAAGGATACTCTGAGTGTGTCGGGGTTGAGGAACCAGAACATTTTCAAATCTATTATCATACTGTCCAGTATGGAAGCACCAGGAATGCACCTTTCTGCACAGAGGCCTCAGAAAAGAACAGAGGGCCCTTCTTTGCAGTCGAGGGAACTGAATTCTGGTTCCAACTTGCTGTGAAACAGAGAGCCCCACCAAGGAGTGCTGGAGACTCACCCAGGGTCCTTCCAGTTCTATTGTCCAGAGAAGGTGGTAGCTGTTTAGAGACGAGTCTCTATTCTCTGATTTAATTCTCCTATTAGAGAGGTTGTTAGCTATTGCTTAAATACAAAACCTGTAGTTCTTAATACTTTGAATTCTACAAATTGCTCCCTTCCAATATTTTATTTTAGTAAATTCTCACAACTTCCTGAAGAAGAAATCATTATCCTGATTTTACAGATGCAGAGAATTTCATAATGGGACATTATCAGGAAGAGCAAATCCCAGTAGGATCATAGCCTTGAGTAGCCACGCTAAACTCGGCACAGAAATCTGGGGAAGTGAAGGAAGAGAGGAAGCAACAAATTCATAAGAAATGTGGGGGTGACGAGTTGTTAGAATAGTGTGCTTACAGTACCTTAATTTAATCAAATTTTCTATTCATACAACCTTAACAGCTACTTTATCAAGATAGCAGAGTCATCCTGTCCCTTAAGTTCCCATAGAATCATTTCAAACCCCAGTCTATTAACATGGAAAATCCAGTGCCTTCTCCAACATTTCTGCTCATTTCTTCAGTTCCAGATTTGTGTGCACGCTCCTGATGGATTTTCGGTTTTGTATTATGTATCTTACTGCTGTTTCTTTACTGAGTTCTTTGTCCATCTCAGTTTTCACTTTTTGATTCCATATCCTTCCACCTATATATTGCCATTCATAGGAGATAGAGTACAGGCTTTTATACAGAAGAGATTAAGGGGGTAAGAGAGTCAAGCACTTTGTTGAAAAACTATATAGCAGATAATTTTAAATAGAACATTATACATTTCTGTTACACAAATAAATTCCTTTGGCAATTTTTACCAACTTATCAGAGTGAGTGGCCAGTCACTTTCTTCACCTGCCTCTTACAAACTTACGTATTTGAAGGTTTATGATCTCTACCCCACTTAGAAACACAATGTCTTAAAGACATCCATTCCTCAAAGAAATCCTGGCATCAATCAGGGGAATAATTTTAACTAATCTTATTTTACAGATGAAGAATTTCACAATAGGAATAATTAATATGTTTTAGGTGTTTTTACTTACAAAGTACTACAGTCAACACATAAACCCAAGTCTTTGCAAACTTTTACACTGCCAAGGAAAACATATTTCACCTTATGCATTGCTTACCCTAAATAGGACAGACTCATTTGAGAACATGTTATAGTACAATATCTATTAAACTTTTCTCTGTGGAATACACTACGCATATGGAAAATCTTTCAATCTTTATCACTAATTCCACAAGGCTGACATGAGGATCTCCTTTCAGTGCACTTATACTTATAATCTCTTCTTATTTGTTTGGAATACTTTTTGAAGTTACCTTATCTTGTACTAACTTGAGCCTCACTGCAACAACTATGTGGATTTACAGGAAAGATAGTGGTATGATTTCCTGAAAACATTCTTAACTCAGTGACTGGACAATAGCACCTTAGCTTCAGGGGCATAACTTTTCTAAGGGCTTGTCTAGCCCTTCAGGAGACCCTTCCCACTATTTTTCTAAAGTTGGTGAGCAAGCTTTGAGTTCAGAATGAAGCAAAGTACTTTGGAATCTACCAGCAAAGGTCCCAGAGTTTTGACAAAGTGCCCTGGAGCATCCTGTCCTTGCCTTTGCCCACACATGCTTTGTCTTTGGGAGTTTTATGTTTTGTTTTATTTTGTTTTTCCCCATTCTTGAGAGATATTCGTGCAAGGGAGAAAGTAGACATCGGGTCAAAGCTACCTCAGTAATTACCAGCATGCCCTCTTGTGTTTGAGTTCCCCTTTAACCTCCTGGAACAGCAAGTAAAATATCTTTAAGAATCTTGACCTCATTTTTTTCTCATGACTTAAACAACTACTCCAATTAGATTATCCAATAAAGAACATGTGCCAAGTATCCTTTGAAAAAGCAAGGGCAGGAGCAGGGCTCAGTAGAAAAGAACTTATTATTAGAAATGAGAATGAATTAGGCAGGCTTTACATTATTTTCTTTACAAATGTTTTTAAAAGTTATAATAAAATTATTCATTAGCTTTCCAATGGAAAATAAGATATATTTTAAGACATTTACTAGGTATCCTCTACATCAGTATACATTGGAGAGGATCTTGAAATATGCCTGTGCACGGTTACTAAAATTATTCTTGGAATACTTTAATAGCATCTCTAGAGTCTTTCAGGATTATGACGTCCTGTAGGATGATTATGAACTGGAATAACAATCCTGAAAAACGGCTCTGATAATAAAGTATCTTTGAGTCTAATTTCCTTACCACTTAGCTCACTTCTACTTAGCCAAGGTTAAGTAGCATCTTATAAATGACCTGAATAGAATTAGGTTATGGTTTCTCTTTTCTTGCACTTTTTCTTTTATAGAAATGACAGCCTCTACCATTCTTCTCGGTGGCATGTTGCTACCCACGGGGCAATGACACACAGGAAAGCTAGTTATCCAAGAAGACCTTGTGCTTACATGAAGGATTTACTCAGAATTCTAGACCACAGGGGAGGACACCCACTGGAGATGCTCTACAATGTGGCACACACCCCTTCCGAATTCTTAAAAATACAAGATAATTCAAAGGACCTCATGAGAGATAAAAAGAAGACAACTTTATTGTCAAATGATGATATATAACGCATGTTCTACTTTCAAAAATGTTGAGCTTAAAATAGAATCCCGAAATAAGCTGCACGTAGTCACTAAAGACACTCTGAATATTTTAATGACGTCTCTAGAGTCTTTCTACCTGGCAGTCTTCTGTAGACTGATGAGAAACTGGAGTAAAAGTCTGTAAAGCCACTGATTGTAAGACACCTTTGACTCTGTTCTATTGCAGATCCACTGAGTCAAGGTCAGTTAGAAACCTTAGAGAAGGTCCATGCAGTCTGGTGAGTTAACTTACAAGGGATTGAAATAACTATAACATGGTGGAACAAAAGGAAATGTATATGTGTGTGTGTGTGTTTGTGTGTGTGTGTATATATATATATATATATATATATATATATATATATATATATGTATGTAACTTCCTGGGGATATATATATATATCCCCAGGAAGTTACAATCTCCTTGGTATAGTTCAGAATATAAATTAAAAGCACTCATGCCTAGAATATTTACCTTTTACAACTGAGACATCAAGGAACCTCTGAACTAGTGTTTTAAACCATTCTGGTCAACTCTTTCCCACCTTGCATTTTTTGTATGCCTTTTTGAATATTTTGTATTTGTAAAAGAGTCTGACTAGTTTTACATTCAGATTGATCTCATTAAGTACTCATTAGCAAATGCAAACTATTTTAGGAGTTTAATTAGCAGACTGCCACCTCTCCCAAGACTACTCATAATGTAAAACTTCCAAATATCAAAACAAAAGCTTTGGGATTTTTAGTACAATCTACCACTGATGATAAAAAATACACATGAAGTAATCCGTGGGTTAAACAACATTTAACTGAAGATAGAAAATTCTTCACTTTCTCTAACACAAATGCTAGAAATAGAGATTCTGCCAAGTAACCTGTTGGAAATTATCTATTATGAAAATGTACTGCTGAGCTGACAGCCCTGAAGAAGAGGGATTAATGACTCTGGTGAACTTTGTATGGTTGTGTCTCTCCAAGAAGGGGGAAAAACTGTGTGCTACCTCCAGCAAATGCAGTCACAGCCCAATGTCCGTAGTCTAATGGCAAGGAAAATTAGTTCCCAGAATTGATTTTGCTGTGCACTGCATACAATTCATTAAGTACATAGTTGTAATGATGCTACTCAGAAAAACCTTACTTTGAAAAACCTTCCAAATATAAGTATATCCCAACAAACAATAGTCATTCAGGATCACAGTTTGATCAATTCACAGGTATCACCCACTTTTATAATGAAGGAAAATAGTGACTATGCCCATGAACATCTCCAATAATGTCTTGCTTCTCAGCAGTTCACTTCTTGGTGCACAGAGTGTGGTGATATGTGTACACCACACTGCAATAAGTAGAGGACAGTGCTCATGCCTGAGGCTGGCCCCTAACTCCAAGTCCACCACACTGAGGACTGAGGGGTGACCTTGAGCATCCCTGGCTGCAAAGCCCTGCAATATGGCACTTCTCTGAGACAATGCATTTAGTCCTGAAGAATAATTGGGTTTGCAGATGAGAAATGCTTATATTTTATGGGCAAGATCTCTTTATAATCATTTTTTCTAATTAACAAAACATAATAAAGTAAGATGTACACTTTCCTATTCTTGTAGAAATAACACACTGAATATAAACATTTCTTTTATGATGAGACTTCTTGCTGGCAGAAATTCTTTTTTATTTGTAAATCCTCAGAATTTTACAAATTGATTCTCCATCAATGTTAGTAGAGTAAATAAAAACCAATTACATTAATATGTTATAGTATAGCGATACTCCCTGTATTGGTGTGCAGTGTGGACTAATACTTTCTTCTATCGTAGATGCCCTTTGCTTTAACTTCTTTCTGCTTTATCTGCTTCTGATTCTTGTTACTCCAAAGCCACATCTCTTCAGTTCCTTTTGGACTAATCTGCTGTTTCTCTTCTAATTTTTTCTTGTTCATTTTTATTTGTCCTCAATTCTCTTCTTTTCTATTTCCAGTAATTTCTTATTAGATAGATAGAGGATAGATGATAGTTGGATAGAGGGAGAATTGAAGAGACAGAAAGATATAGATTGACAGAGATAGATGATACAGATACCCTCCAGGCCCTGTGAATGCCCTTTTTGTCTGGTAGATTAAAAAGCCTCTCCCAGAAATCTCTATTAGGATTAGTGGTACAACAGGAAATACACCATAGTTAATACTTTTAAATGTTTACTATATGCCAGGTGCCCATCTAGTGTTTTTCATGAATTAACTCATTTAATCTTTCCAATAAACCTTCAAAGGAGGTAATATTATCTCATTTGATAGGCTAGGCCAATGAAGCACAGCAAGTCTATATAACTCGCCGAAGATTGGGCCATTAGTTAGTGGCAGTCAGGATTTTAAAATGCAGAAATTTGCTATTGTGATCAAACAATAATTTTATTTTATGTAAATTAGGCTCTCAAGTGCCGAAATACCCCCCCTTGTCCCCACTTTAAGGCCCTGTTAAAGGAGTGTTTAGAAGAGTGATCCTGTGGTTCAGGACCCCACTAGCCAGGTACATCCTCTAACCAAATAGGCTGCTGAGGCTTCTCAGTAAGGAGCAGGAGGCACTGGGGAGCCCCTTCTCCACACTGTGTGTCTGTGGTCTCATGCATGTCCTTCACATTGTTTGTGTGCTAAATCCATAGGAACTGAAAGTAATCTGAGCCAAGACCAACTGATCACTCTCAACAATTCTCAACCCTCCACCAGGTTTTGTGGTCTAGCCTAATCAAACTGGATTTTTAAAACATGATTTGGTTAAGACCATTTGAATTTCAGTGCAAGTATCCTGTCTGTGCAAGATGCAGTCTTATTAAAGCCAAAAAGCAGATATCCTCTCCTAGAGTTGCAATTACTCCTGCTGTTACTGGGATCACTCGGTCCTTTTCCTTTCAGGCCTGTGAGTGAGAGCTCACTGGTGCTGCTAGCTGAGGAGCGCTTCACCGTATCTTGCTGGTTTCTCTTAACCTGGCTCACACCTGTAAAGAGCCCTCCTCATTCATGTCTTCTCGTATATACCATGTATGTTCAACTGTTTCCTGCTACCACCTTATTTGATGCACGTGGCATTCAATTTCCTCCTAACCTGGCTCTCTTCTCGTATTCCAGTTTCTTCCAAGTGCTCTGTTTAACTCCAGATTGTTGTGTTTGCATTTCCTCAAACAAATCGTGCTTTCTAAGTCACTCTATCCATTTATGTTTTTTATATTTTGGCAAATGATCTCTTTTCTTCTCTGTCCACCAGGATAACCACAACCCACCTTTCAGGTCCCTGTCTGAAATGCCTTTTCTTTGTCAAGCCTTCCCTAGAGTTCACAGTTAGACGTGGAAACCCATAATTGCTTGCACATCACAGTTTGCATTGGTTCATTCACTTATTATTCATTTATATTTATTCAATATATGTTGAATAAGTGTTTTCTGTGTGTGCCAGGCACTTGTCTAGGACTGAGGCTGTAGTAGTGAGTGAAGCAGATAAAAACTGCTGATACATCTGGGTGGGAGAGTAGGGGTGGTAAGACAGAGAAAAAAATAAAATGTGTAATCTTTTAGCAAAAGATTAGTTTGTGCAAGTCCAGAGGCAAAAGCCTGCCTTGAGTGTTCAAAGAACACCAACGTGGGCAATGTAACCAACAATGAACAGCAGAAAGAGTAGAAAATGGGAAAGAATAAATGAAGATCTTCAGACCAAGTAGGCTGTCACTGGAGGGTCTGAGCAGAGGTGTCACATGACCTAACTTCTGTTTAAAACAGTATCACCTGGCTGCTTTGTCACAAATGTACCTGAAGGGATGGAATGCAAGGGGGGAAAGAAGAATTCAGTTAAGGACTACCATAATATTGCAGTTTTGTTGCATGTCTGTCTTTCATTGACCTCTGAGATTCCTAAATGAAAAGTGAAGATAGCACGTTTACACCATAGAAAAGTTTATATGTACAAAACCCACAAACTTTGTAATCAGAATGGTCTGAGTTTTGAATATCAAATCTACTTACTATGGTATTGTCTTAAACCAGTGTTTTGACTTTCTCATCTATTTTTGAAAAAGATTAATAATTTCTATCTTGCAGTGTTATTTTAGGGTTGCTGAAAAAATGTATGTAAATATCCTGACACAGAATAAATGCTCAGTTGACTGTAGCTATTGATATAAAATCTCTCAAGCACCTAGTGAAGCATACAGCACAGAAAAATTGGTCGGTACATGTTTATTTAACGTTTTGATGTTCATATCAAGCAAAAATCTTTGAAAAAGTCACATTCCTAACTCCGCAAAATAAGTAAAATGGCTAAAGAGAAAATAGATAAGCCACAGTCTTCAAATGTGTGACCTGTTCTGATATCTGCATATATTTAATTGCTTGCCTGGAACCCCATTGACTGATTAATGAAATTACTATACATTAACTTTTGCAGCACACAACAATGCTTATGTCTATATTTCTCCTTTGTCTTTTCAAGATTTACACACACACACACACACACACACACATTTTCAAATATAGAGCCCCAAATTCCAATAAATGCTTCAATAAATAGTAAATCATATTTAAAGAAATTTGCTTAGATTTTAATGCCAGCTGATTGCCAATGCTCCCTTTTCTTCTTTTTTTATAAATTGTAATGTGTTAGAATTGTATTTGTTTTTTAAGAGGCTTACTGTCCATGTCTGTGATTGGATTCCTGATTCTGAGGTTCCTCAGACAAACATGTTTTGTCCAACATTCCAGGGTCTCTGGATACAGACTAGTTCTGGGCCAGTGAGGCTGCTGGTGCTCTTTTGGTGGATCTGTTCTAGGAGTTGAAGCTCAGGGTGAAATGATGGAGCTCAGTATAAAAATAATTTGCAATAATTGCATAGAACCCTTTCCAATGCGATATATTGTACTTTATTTTTCTGTTCTTGAAATTCTGGTAAAATTTTGTGGTTTTTTTTTTGTTTGTTTTTTTAAAAATATATCTTTATTGATTTCAGAGAGAGGAAAGGAGAGGGAGAGAGACAGAAACATCAATGATGAGAGTCATTGGTCAGCTGCAGCCCGCAACCCGGGCATGTGCCCTGACCAGAAATCGAACCCCAATCGCCTGGATCCTAGGTCGACGCTTAACCGCTGAGCCACGTTCAGCCGGGTTCTAGTAAAATTTTGAATTTCAGCTTCTGCATGACTGAGATTGTGATAGAAATGCCTGCCAAAATGAGGAGAACCACACTGTTCCATTTTGTCACAGTCATCATGGACAGTGCCTTCCCTTTCTAGAGTCTCAAAATTAAAAAGAGTTTTCTCTAATGGCATTTAACTGCATGTTTACCCTAAACCATTTCCCAGTCTCCTGGGGCTGCTTCTGATTGGCCAACTTGCTATTTTTTACTCTGTATGAAGCAGGACACCCAAAGCCAGCTGACACACAGTGGTACCACCTTCATTATTGGACAGCTTTGTCAAAATACAGTAAACTTGAAATCATCTTACTCTTCCACCAACAATTCTAATTTGGGTTACATGAGAGACAGAAGGCCATATATAAATATGTCTTTGTAATATTTGTCATAAAAATATAAAACGAAATGTATAAAACATGGTCGGGTATATTTTATATGATTTATACAGCAGTCAGAGAGCATAACCTAGGTCTACATATATCAACAGTGACACATTTTGAAAACACCATATTTGGTAAGAAAATAAAATTGCAGAATAATACATATAGCCTCCTGTCATTAACAGAGAGTTATAAACCCATATTGTAAACTACTACTACTATAGTATAGAAACACAAATGGGAAGGATGTGGTACTCTCAGAGGGAAGGGGGTTGGAGATTAACCTAAGAATTTATATGCGTATCTGCATAACCCATGGACACAGACAGTAGTGTGGCGAAGGCCTGAAGTGGGTGGGTGCAGGGTAGAGGGGATCAATGGGGAAAAATAGGGGACTCTTGTAATATTTCCAACAATAAAGATAAATTAAAACATAAAAAAAGGAGGAAGAGAGCAGACTACAAAGAAAGCTTCAATTACTCCATAACAATTTGTTTCTTACAAAAGATATTCATTATATTATTCTGTGTGCTAGTTTTATACTTGAAACAATTATAATAACTCAATCCAAGAAGACTGATTAAAAAAAACACATACAACCACACACCATCGTGAATGAACTATTGAACACAAATGCTACGAGACTCATAGCCTTAAAGACTATTCCATCAGACCAGGGGAACCCATGGAATTGGCTCCTGATTGAATCCAGCCAGTATTTGTTGATTAATGTGTCAGAATTGGCTAATCTTAGCTTCAAACTGCAAAGAGGCATGAATATTCCCTAATTCATTTGATATATTTTTATATTTCAGTTCTTAGATCAGCAGGCAAACATATGGTTTCTCAGAACATTTGGGGATGACCACAGGGGTACATTACCCTCCTGCCCCCTCCCCCCAACACAGGCTACTTTCAGGGGTAATTCTCTAGTGTATTAGCATTTTACTTAGGCAGAAGGTCATTTTCATAGGATTTAAGTACCAGGGAAGCCCAACCAGTGTGGCTCAGTGGTTGAGCGTTGACCTATGAACCAGGAGATGATGGCTCTGTTCCTGGTTAGGGCACATGCCAGGTTTTGTGCTTGATACCTGGGGGGGAAGGATGCAAGAGGGAGCCGATCAATGACTCTCTCATCTTTGACGTTTCTATCTCTCTCTCCCTCTTCCTTCCTCTCTCTCTCTGAAATCAATAAAAACATAATAAATAAATAAATAAATAAATAAATAAATAAATAAATAAATAAATAAATAATAAATAAATAAATAAATAAATAAATACCAGGGAAATTTGTCCCCTAAAAGGGCTAGGGTGACTGAGTCTCATAATCACATGAGCCATCTTCATGTGCTTATTTGTATATCTTTTACTTACTTACATTTACATCATTTTTGTCAATCACTGTCTCTCTTATGACAGCTACACAAGTGTAAAAACTTATAAATAAAATATTTGGAAACTAAATCTAACATTACAGATATTCTATTCATTAAACAATAAGATACCATAACCACCCATGATTTAACATTATGAAGTCTTTTGATTTTATTCACTGCATGAAAGTTTAACATAGAAGAAAAACTATTTTATTCCAATAGATGTGCCACAATACTATTTAATAACATTTATCATTTATTCCTGTTCAAATTTTTGAGAGTTTAGAAATGGAAGGAATTTATAATATACACTAAACGTGTACACTGAACATGTCTCTTAAAAGCAAATACGGACTGAATGAGCAAGTGGGGACTAGATTAATGGTTAATTTTGGTCCATGAATTGGACCAATAATAGTTTCTTCAAAATACAACAAATAGGTATACCTATTAATATCAAATGGAAAATTAAAAATACCTCAGGTACCTGAGTAAAGTCTCAGAGGATAGATAAATAGATGGATGAGTGGATAGGGAGAGATAGAGGTGTGTGGAAGGGATGCGTACAGGAAAAGATGTACTTGAAAAGGCTGGAGATTAAGTCAGAACTACTAGTAAGGGTGCCTGTCTTCGTACTTCATAATTGTGCACATTTATGCACAATCTGAGCCTTACTTTTCTCACATATAATATGGGGAATACCAGAAATGATCTCATGGATTAAATACAAAGGTTACAAGAGATAGCAAATGTAAGGCACTTAGCCTCATGTGACATGTAACAGGTATCTAATAAATGGAGTTTCAATTCTATAATTTCCACAAATGTGCAGATAAATGTACATATTGAAACAAATGGACTCAGTTCATTCAAAGTCCATTTTGCCTCTTCTCTAGAATTTATAATTAATGAAGTTTTACAATATCCTTTTACTGCTCACCAAATTCATGTACAATTATCATACATTTGTCCAAATAGCTCCTGTAAAGGAAATGTCATAGAGAAGTGGCTCTAAATGTGATGGTTTAATTAACACTTTTCTTTCTGTGTATGTAAATATTTTCTGTTTAATTTTGCCAAAGGGAATTTTTTTCTTTTTGCTATAATTTCTATTCAACAAAAGTTCAAACAAACTTTTAAAGTAATGAGTGACAGTTTCTAGGCAATATAGAAATAGTGTATAATAATATAGTACATCTCTTCATTTTTTAACATTAATATTTTCTGATTACTTGGAGAATGAGCATGAAAGAATGAACAATTTTTTGAGAGAAATGTAATCATAAAAAAGTTTGTTATGCTTATGGTGCAAATCTTATCTAGATCTGAAAGACTGGAAACATATGAGTTTTCTCTACTAGAAAATATGTGTTATTATAATATATGTTTTGGAAGGCAACAAAACTCTATAAAGTAAGGAAATAGAGGAATAGAAAATGTTAATTTATGATTCTACCATTAATCTCTGTGCAATCTTGGGCAAATTGCTTAATCAGGTTGAGAGTCAGGAATCATTACCATAGACATATAGGGTGTATTGGAGAAATAGGTGCTCGAGATCAAGCTAAAGAGACCAAGGGGAATCGGGGCAGTATGATTAGAACTTGAGCTCATTAAAAGATTTGTCCTTGCACTTGCCCTTGCCCTTAAAAAGAATAAAGATAGAAAGAAGTTGAAAGTAATGGAGTTTTGATAAATGTCAAGATGATTCTTCAAATATAATCACACATAACCTTGGGCAGGTTATATAACTACTTTGAAATTCAGTTGCTTCATTTATAAAATGCTAGCCTTAATGCTTCCTTCAGAACAATATCTGCAATGATTAAATAAATTAATTCTCAAGGCTATAGAAAAGCACATGGACTGCCTCCTGACAGATCTTTTCATTTTTGTCATTAATAACAATTAGGAACAATATGGTTGTAACTCAACAAACAATTTTGCCAGTACTTATCACTGTCACTTTGTCTTCTAGGAAAAAACAACCAGAATCCTGAAATTGTCTATTCTTGACTAATTACCTACCTATGTTTGAATACTGATATTAATATGCATATCTATATATGTGTGTATGTATAAAAGTATAAGTGTGTGTATATATTCATTCCTATGTGAATATAAATATAAATTGATATAGATTCAAAAATATATCCTCTATTGCTCTAAGGGGCCTTGGCCCAAATATTTTTCTGGTATCTCAAACTGGTGAGTATAGATAGGTCATAAATGCTCTATGACAACTTCTTTGCCATTTGTTTATACTCTAGACTGGAAGCAGGTCAGGAAATTTGCTTCCCACTTTCTCCCTGCACCCTAGCCTTGTTGTAGGTCTCTCACATCTCCCATTCCATCTGCAAGAGGAGGAAATCAGAAAAACAGGGTGTTTTTTAAAGCCTAGATCACAACAATCATAATGGTCTTCTTATTTAAGTACAGATTTCCCCAGAAAGTACCTTTTGGTATTATCTAAGAAATAATATATAAAAACAAACTGTCAGAAGAGTGAACGAAACATCATATATGTGAGAGAAAGAGAGAGAGAAGTTTAAAGAATTGGCTCAAATGATTGTGGAGGTTGGCAAGTCCAATATTTGTAAGTAAGACACAGGCTGGAGATACAGGGAAGAGTTGTGACTTAAGTCCAAAGGCAGTCTGCTGGCAGAATCCTCTTTCCTTTAGGGGAAATAAGTCTTTTTCTTAAGCTCTTCACCTGATTTGGTGAGGCCCACCCATATTTTAGAGAACATCTACTTTATTCAGTCTATTGATTTAAAATGTTAATCCCATCAGAAAATACCCTCACAGAAACATCTAGAATAGTGTTTGATCAAATATGTGGTTACTATGGCCTAACCAAGGTGACACACAAAATTCTACATACCAATTAAGATACACAGATCAAAAAACTAAAACCCAAACTCAGTCCAAGTAAAGCAAAAACATATTGAAAAAATATTAGTGGCCTTTGACTATTGCCTATTCCAAGGATGATATCATGGCAGACTATATACAACAGTGACCCAGTCAGGTATCTGCCCAGGCAAGGGATCCCAGGAAGGTTGCAGAGAGCAGTGGGATTCCAAAACCATGAAGACAGTCTCAGTTGATGTAGGAGAAAGACCAAGTGGCATTCTATCACTCTACAAACTTTGTTTTGTGGCATCAGGGAGCTTGGCCTTGCCACTCCCAAGCTCTTTCTAGAGACAGAATTGGAAGAGAGAATTGGTAAGCAGTCCCAGACCTGATACACTGCACACTGCAGAAAAGCTTCTTAAAGCTAAAACTACTTGCTCTATTAATACTTAATTTTTGTTTGTAGAGTAGTTAAATCACTGTAGTACGTGATGCAAATTATTGCCATCATTGTTATTGCAGGTTTGACATGGAGTTTACATCCAGAATAAACCTAAATGCAGCAAACCATGGCACTGATGTAAGCGCATCGAAACAACTGTGCTTTTATGTTGCCTGCTAAAATTAACCAGCAATTTAGAACAGTTTCCACGTAAGACACAACTTTATAGAGTAGGTGTTCTCTCAAGCAGGTGCAGGATTAACATAGCTCAAATAAAATAAGCACCTAGGCTAAGGCCTAAATTTTCCATATTTCTTACATAGTGCAAATCAGAGATTTTTTTTCTTTATCATGTTTTAATTTGTGATTCCATATTTCCATTATACTCCAAGAGGAAAGACAGACAAATCCTTACTTTATTTCCATTGCCAAGGTACAGGAAATATATATGACTAACCAGATAATAACGACCAAATTTAAAAAACATTTAGGAAGGTGGCAGCAGCAATGGCACATGTGTGAGTCTCTCCAATCCCCTCTTGAAGGCAAAAGAGCAACTAGATGGCAAGATAGAAAGATGATAGATGATGAAAGAAAGGAAAGAAAGAAAGAAAGAAAGAAAGAAAGAAAGAAAGGAAGGAAGGAAGGAAGGAAGGAAGGAAGGAAGGAAGGAAGGAAGGAAGGAAGGAAGGAAGGAAGGAAGGAAGGAGAGAGAGAGAGAGAGAGAGAGAGAGAGAGAGAGAGAGAGAGAGAGAGAGAGAAAGAAGAAAGAAAGAAAGAAAGAAAGAAAGAAAGAAAGAAAGAAAGAAAGAAAGAAAGAAAGAAAGAAAGAAGGAAAGAAGGAAAGAAGGAAAGAAGGAAGGAAAGAAGGAAAGAAGGAAAGAAAGAGGGAGGGAGGGAGGGAGGGAGGGAGGGAGGGAGGGAGGGAGGGAGGGAGGGAGGGGGGGAGGGAGGAAAAGAAAACTGGATCTGCTTGCGGCTTTGATTTAATTCAGTGAGATTTTGTCCTATCTTTTTAAGATTTACTGAATTTAAAGCTGCCTGAAAACAAAGAGGAGAAACTGGTTAAATTGAGGGAAGCTATTTCTTTCAAAGATACTTGACACAAGCATGGCTTAATTTTTCATTCTACATAATTACATACCCTGATTAAACTTGATTGTGGTAGAGATAGCCTTAAATCTTTGCCCCTTCTGCTGTCAGCTTGGATGCAGGCAGAGCAAATGTTAACAGAAAAAGTGAAAACCTAAGGATATGTCAGGAGTAAAGTGGTCATCAACCTAGTATCCTCTCTGGGCCTCTCTGATTACAGCGGGATATCTACAAAAATATATAATCTACTCTCAGACCACAAGAGTCAATATTTCTTATTACAGGAGAAATTTAACATAAAACACCTTTTGTGAAATATTTCTGATATCTTTATCTTTACATCCCATAGAAATGGGAAAATACTTTACATATATATGTGTATATATATGTGTGTGTGTGCATATATATATAATATATGAAAGTCCTATTTTCTGTTATTTGTGAATGTAATCTTATTTGGATATAGGGTCTTAGCAAATGTGATCAAGTTAAGACGAGGTCACTGGGGTAGACCCTAATCCAACATAACTTGTGTCCTCATAAGTAGAGGAGAAAAGACACAGATACACAGAGACACAGAGAAAACACCATCTGACATTGGAAGCAGGGATCGAAGATTGGAGTAATGAATCTACAACCCAAGGACCATCAGATTGCTAGCAGCACTAGAAGCTAAGAGAAAGGCATGGAACTGATTTCCCCCTAGAGCCTTCAGAGAGAGCATGGCCCTGCAGACACCTTAATTTCAGACTTCTAACCTCCAGACTGAGAGAATAAATTGGCTGTTTAAAGCCTCCCAGTTTGTGGTACTTTGTTAGGGCAGCCCTAGCAAACTAATGCAGACCCTTTACAGAAGCACTAGGTTAGAAGATTAAGTGCTGCCTCCTAGTTGCAAATGTCCTACACAGGCATTGGCTTTCCCTCCAGATTTGGAGATAGATCACTCTTTCTTTATTGGGCATTGGATTCAGTATTGGCTTGTGTTTAGGAGCCAAAGTGGATATAAAATAGGTAGATATTTTTAAGGCTAAAATCACTCCTAGTACAGCGAACTATACACACTCTGAGAGGAATCAGGGAGCACAGAGCAGCTGGGAAAGAAGCACTGATCCAGGCTTCCTCTCAGGCTCCCTCCTAGTGACTAGAGGAAGGACAAGCTGATCACTTGTACTCAGAATGTTCTCTCTCTCTCTGTCCCTCTCTCCTTCTGTCTCTTAATCGCCTAGACTGTGTCCCTGAATTTGCATAGGTGAGAGCCACCATCCTAAAATGTGAATGTCATTCTGTACACTTCCATTATTTAGTTATCTCTAAAGACTACGATTTATCAAAATTGTTTCAGTTTTATGAGTTTCAAATATATGCATTTTATTGCCCTTTAAAATGCTAAAATTAACTTTAAGTATAGAATATTCAATATATAAATATTAAATACAATATGTATATTTTTTGCTTATAAAGCTATCATGCTTGCCCTGGCCTGGTGGCTCAGTTGGTCAGAGCATCATCCCTTGCACCAAAAACTGGCAGAATTGATTTCCGGTCAGGGCACACACCCAGGCTGCAGGTTCCATCCCGGGTCCGGACTCAAATGGGAGGTATCCAATGGATGTTTCTCTCTCACGCTGATGTTTCCCTCTCTCTCTCAAAAAAAAAAAAAAAAAAAAATCAATAAAAAAACATATCCTCTGGTCAAGATTAAAAAAACAACAATCACGTTTCGTTTATTGAGTATAAACACATGGTACATTTGGGCAAGTAATATATACTAAATTAATTTAATCTTAAATCTGTTTACATTTCATAATAATGGAGCTATCAATTGCTTAACTTTAAGGAACATGCATAATAGTTTTATCTCATTTTATAAAATGCAAAACTTGGAACAAAATCTACCCTCTCCATAGAAAGAAAAAAAAACAAACTCTACCCTCCCCATAGGAAGAAAAAAAAAAAAACTAACTGTTTTTTTAACTAAATGCCATTATGTCGAGCATTTATGAAAACTGCTCATTTTCTAAAAGAAAGTAGGGGTCCAGGAAATATTTTTAAAAGAAACTATTCTTTAACTATGGGAATAAATGAATACTCCTGGTAGTCTTTACTCTAGCATCAATCTTTTGAGATCCAGTTTGTAGGACAGAAATACCACCACCAAACTCTAGAGACAGAGTTAACACATAGAGGTCGATAAGCCAGATTTGGTTTTTCATTTCCTTATGAAACAGCCAGGACCCCACAGAAGCAAAAATGCATGTTCTTTACTGTATGGCCACAGCACACTTGTCCTTTTTGTGCATGACCTGAATGTTCTAAGGTAGTTTTTACATAAAAGCTTCATGTCATGCTCTTTTAAGTAAATCATATTTAAAATGGAAGCAATAGGCCTTGACTGGGTAGCTCAGTTGGGTAGTGTCATCCTGATGTACCAAGGTTGTGGGTTCGATCCCAGGTCAGAGCACATACAGGAATCAACCCATGAATGCATAAATAAGTGGAACAACAAATGAATATCTCTCTCTCTCTCTCCCTTCCTCTCTCTCTAAAATCAATCAATAAATTTTTAAAAATAGAAACAATTAAAAAATCTTGCTTAAATATTTGAATCATATTTCCAAACACAAGTATAAAATATAAACCCTTTCAGTTTTGAAACAACAAAAGTGTAGTTGTTTTGTTTAATCGATTCATTTTCTTATTTTTAGGCACTGTTATGGATTGAGTAATGATTGCAGCCATAACGCTTGAATGTTCACAAAAACACTGAACGATTATTTTATAATTCTTTCCTGTAAGGTTTTTTTTTCCATGACAAGGAATATAAAAAAAGCTAAAGAAAAAATGTCTTATTTTATTACTCAGTTACATCTTCCACATTTTTACTTGCAAATCGAGTTAGCCGAATTCAACTTTCTAGCAAGGTGGAATTTAATTTACCACTTTATTTTGTTCTAAAGATTCTTCTGGTACAGCTAATAATTAATAGATTAATTTCAGGTGTCCCTACTTTCTTAGTCCCTGAATTACACTTAATTTAATTGTTTAATAACCTGTCCACTCACGCATGAGAAGTTAATATTCAACTGCATTAAGAGAATCTATGTACCTTATAGGGTAGCTTATTCACAGAGGGAAGCTCCTCAAAATTTCTAAACATTAAATACCTTTATTTTACCATCTGACCACACTTGTTACCATATAAATATCCCCTCTATTTTACCCCCATTATACCATATAATTCCTAGATGCATATATCCAAACAAATTTACAGGGAGTGGTTATGTAAGCTGCATACATAACAACTTTATCCCTTCAAGCTTTTATGAATTTCTGCTGAAATTAATTTTTAATGGACTATTGCTGGGTGGAGTACTCTTCCCTTTTCCTAGCACTCCTGGAAATTCATAAAATATAGAACAAGCTCTCTTGCTGCCCCATTATACTAAGAAGCTTAATTAACAGAAAATACTACATAACATACATTTCCAATATTAAGTGTCCAGGCCTCTATTATTTCTCTCCCGGAAGATTGTAAAAACCTCCTAATGTTCCCTCCACCGCTGGTGATTCTCTTCTCCATGCCCTAACCCAGCAATCACATTCGTCCTTTTAAAGCACAACCCCTTCAGTGCCTCCCCACTGTTGACGATATTACATAAAATCCTAATTAAGCAGTTAGTTATTTAAAAATGCTGTGAAAAATGTACTCCACAAAACCTATTCATTCCTCTCACCACCTGAAGAGGTTTGTTTGCTGTTTTTCTTTTATGTTTTTCTTTTTGTTTTTTATCTTTGCTTTGTTGTGTTTTGCCCTCTTTTTGTAGAACTCCACTCAAGAAGTTAACTTCATTTCTCTCCAGAGCCCCAAGTGGCTGCGTGTCTACTGGAAAAAGCTCTCTGCGCTTCACGCCCCACACCAAGGTCACCTCGCCCCGCAGAGCAGCAGGGCGCCCAGCCCACCTCCCGCGCTCGCTCGTCTGAGGATGCAGCTGCCTGCAGCAACTCGGATCAGGAGGCCGTGGGGGCTCTAGGGCCCTCATTTCCTCCCCCTTCCCTGGTAAGCCCAGGCACACATGCGCATTCCAGGACTCCAGGGCAGGATTTTCCTGGAGGTTACCCCACGTCTCCAGTTCTGCAGCTCGCTCTTCTCTCTCTGTATCCTTCCATATGTGTTTGCGGAGAGATGCAGAAAGATGAGGCACATACGAAAATACACATAAGTATGCGGCAGCAGGCAACAAGTCCTTTTTTAACACCAGAATTTAATTCATTAGCAGATTGACATAAAAATATAAAGTAGGCAAAGATTTGCATCTCTCATTTCCTTACTTCCTTTTATACCAGGGCATCCTCGTGAGAATTTAGAGCCCCTTCCTCCTACAGTTCACAATGAGGCCCCTAATGTGGCTTGTTTCTTAACAGAATCTCATGTCATTCTTCACCTTAATTCGACTGAGCAACGCTTTACAGAGATTCCATCTTGAAAGGCAGGTGTGAGTGTCTGTAAAGGGAGGATAGTAGGCACTGCATTCCTGCAAGGTAGGCATTACTTATAGCAGGGGATTTTAATCGTGGCATGCCCGTCAAAAGTTTAATTAGTAGGCACTCAACACAGTTTCGGGTCAACACAACATGGGAGGGCTTGGCAAAGAATACACAAATAAGCGGAGAACAAAATAGGCAGTCTTCTTTATATTCAAGGGAGGGGGGAATGGGAGAGACTAAATCAATGATTCTATAGCTATCCAGGATTCAAATAATAGCTTACATAATTACTACCCAAACAGCAGCCTAAAGGCAAGGCTACTGAAAAGGTCTGATGGCACATCTTGAATTTAAGTCCAACTTTACTATTTTAGGCTGCATGATTTTTGGCAAGTTGCTTACTGACTGAGACTTAATATTCTCTTTTATAAAAAAGTATACCTCATATTTGTTTTGACTGGATTTAAAAATGTGTTTATGACATTGGTTTTCAAAGTAGGTTTTACTTAACTCTTGGGTACAACAGGAATGGTTAGGAATCCTACAAAAACTAGATTCACATTTTGTTTTATAATATATTTCATACTAGAAACATAGTAACACCTACAATAATGATGATGATGGTCATTATAAACCACTCGTATGTGAAATGTTGCGTCATTAGAAACTAAACCATAAGAATAATGAGACACCATTTTCTCAATTAATACAACAAAACAACTACAAAAGTTGAGCAGAAATATATTATAGAGGTGGTGTCAAAGTAGCAGTGTTTTATTTCTTACTGTCTTCATAAAACAGAATTTGGGTTTGGTTGGGGGTAAAAGGAAACATAATCTTTTAGAATCCTCCCTTTTTCCTCTCTTATCATTTCTTTATTTATATTATTTTTGTTTAAAATAATATAAATTACAGATGTCCCTTTTTCTCCCCAATGACCCATTCCACCCCGTCCCATTCCCCCCCCCCATTGTCCCCACCATTGTCCCCACCTCTCCCCACCATTGTCCATGTCCTTGGGTTGTCCATATCTGCATATAAATTCTTTGGTTACTCTCTCCCCCTCCACCCACCCGCTCTCCTCCATCCTTCTGACATTCATCACTCATCCATGCTTCCATGTCATTGAATCTATTCTGTTCATCAGTTTATTAAGCTCTTTAGATTCCACATATAAGCGAGATCATGGGATGTTTGTCTTTCGCTTCCTGGCTTATTTCACTCAGCATAATATTCTCCAGGTCCACCCATACTGTCCCAAAGGGTACGAGATTCTTCTTTACAGCTGCGTAGTATTCCATGGTGTGAATGGCCCACAGCTTTTTATCCACTCATCTACTGATGGGCACTTGGGCTGTTTCCAGATCTTAGCTATTGTAACTGTGCTGCTATGAACGTAGGGGTGCATATGTCTTTCTGATTTATGTTTCAGGATTCTTAGGGTACATTCCTAGAAGTGGGATCATTGGGTCAAAAGGCAGCTCCATTTTTAATTTTTTGAGGAACCTCCATACTGTTTTCCATAGTGGCTGCACCAATCTGCATTCCCACCAGCAGTGCACTAGGGTCATTGTTCATTTATTAACAACCTGCTACAATTTTCCAAGAGCTCTGTCTTACCTTCATTCTGAAATAATACGTCTCATTCCCTGGCTACAGTTTTATACCTGCATCATAACTTTTCTAACACTGTAGTCTGGTAGCTCTTTAATTTTATCAACTCTTTATCTTTTGCTTTTCCTTCAAGTCAGCTACCCACAGTTTTGGCTTTATAACTTGTATTTTTATGCCTCTCAGCAATGATCCACTGCCAAAATCTTCAATTTTAAATAATTATTGGCCACACTTCTATTACTTAATCTGAACCATTTCCTTAAATCTCCTCAATATATTTTCTATTGCCTCAGTTCTTTAATGCCCTTAGAGTATTATAGTTCCATTCTTTCCTTATTTTGCATCTTTACTTGGCCATTTTCTACCTTTAACAATTTAAGTAATGTCCTGTGATACTTCTTTGAATTTACTTCCTTACCATATGGTTCTTTTTAGTAATTCTTTGCCAATATGATTCTCTGAGACATTACCATTATTTTTCTTCTTTTCTGCCCCTAATCAGCCATGTATACCAGGAGAAAAGTGCAAAATTAGTTAAATTATTTCTATTAAAAATTATGATATATAACAGGGATTATAAACTCAAGGAGCTACATGGCTGAGAAGGTGACATAAAGTCATTTTATTTAACACATTATAAAAACAAAAGTGAAAGCCTAATGATAAATAACAATGGGCCAGCTGCCTAACTGTGAGAAGACCCTTACTTTACTATAAAGCTGAAAACTATTCCCTTCCTTCATGTTTATTTTTTCTACCTCTAATGGTCTCTATATCATCCTTTGTCCTAGGAGTGTGACAAAGAACAATTCTATCAGTTTCATTGCTACCCCAATTCTAATTTTACAATACTGTTATGTTATTTATACCTTTACACTTTTAAAAATTATATGTTCTTATCTGATACAGCCTTTCTCTTTTCCTCCAAAACATTTCTAAAAGATTTATCTTCATCTGACAATTCATCTCTTTTGTTGACAGCATTGTAAAATGATGAAGGAATAGTTCCTATTTGTGTGTTAAAGATACCATACCTGGTACTGAATACAATATCTGGTTAAATCCATGGTAGTCAATTTATATTTACCATGATCTATCTGCCTTTTGCCAAAAACATAGATGTATTAAATGGGGATATGATGGGAATCATCAGCCTGAGTCTTTTAGTATTTGAGAATAGCACTGGTCTCTACATTTCTACCCAGAACTGAAGTGTTGGTTTTGAATTACTATCTTAACTAGAAATGTAGGCAGTTTCAGAATTTTCTACTTTGCTTTTCTGGCATAACAGTTCTTACTCCACAGATCAAGAAATCATTGTGTTTTGCCAACTGCTAAATATATCCATCTCCATAATGTACTTGAAACTCTCAGGAAATTACCATACAGTGAGGCTATGAGAACATGGAAATCACCATGAAACGTATTTGTCCTAAACCTATATATATTCTGGACTTCCTAAGATTTACAGGTTATGATACTGTTTTCAGTATCAGCTGAGTCCCTGTATTCAAGAGTACTTGAAAAATCTAGATATTCTCCTTTCTTCAGTATTCAATTACTCTGATAAATGACCACGGTTCCCTTTGAGAAATGATCACATATGTACAGGGTAAGAAAAAGTAGGTTTACAGTTGTGAGTGACGTTCTTTTTAGTTAATAAAGCTATTGTAATAATCATAACCTGCACTTCTTTCCATATGAACACCTGTAAACCTACTTGTGCCCACCCTTGTATTTTTGTAGACACTAATGTGGTAGAGCTGAGTTCCTCCACCAGGGAACCTAGTCTCACCTTTAATTGATCAACTGAAAGTCTGAGGACTGGCATAGATCAGGAAATTGGACAAAGGACCATGGTTTTGTATTGATAGACTGACATCAGCTTCTAACTCAATGAGTCTAGATTTTTTTTCTCATTAAACAAAGCAAGCAATATCTCAATTGGCTGTCCCTCTATCCCATACTTAAGGACACCATTGCCTATTGATTTTTCCATAGATACTTGTATGTAGAGGTAGCCTGGTTGCCACTCAAGCCTCGGGCTCTTTATGGCAACCACAGCCATCTGGCCCCTGATGGCTGAATACTACCATCTGTTCTGTTCAATTGGAGTCCCATAAGCCTTACTGACACTAAGGAATGCAGGTCCATATTAACATCTCCAAAATTAACTCTGGCAAGGAGAGAACTACCACTACTATTATTTTCAATAATGTTTGTACCCCTTCACTAATTTATTCTTTATTGACACATTGAGAAAAATTAAGTCAATGATAGGTTTTTTTTGGTCTTATATAATAAATCTATTTTACAATGACTATCTGTTAGTCTTCTCACCCCTTCCTTCATACCTGGTCAATATCATTCTGGTATCTCCAACATTCTGTAGGCTACCATTGTGTCCAAGCTTCAAGAATGCAATCCTAGCCCTATATTAAGACCAGTTTTAGGTATGCATATCAGGATATTAAATTCCACTTCATGGGAGAACACCAGTAATGAAATGTCCTATCCAGTCTTATATTTCACTGACCTTGATATATTGCCGCTTATACAAGTGCTTCCTGATTCCTACATGTATGTTTTAGCAGAAAAGTACAATTTCTTACTGGAGTTTAGTGTATCTTCCCATATGAGAGGCAGCATTTTCCCACTTGGGATACACTGAGAACTGAGGCAATGAAGGTAGGCAGGAGTGATCTTGAGAAGGACAAGCAGTATCCTGAGATGCATTCATCTCAGATGACAACTTTTATGACCTCCAGGCCGAGGAATGTTGATCTCATGTAGTGAGAGGGGAAGGAGGTCTACATCTTCAACCATGGGCAGTCCATCAGTGTCTGAAAGTTTAAGGTTCTCAGGGGTAGAAATTCATCTACCTTCATCCAAGGCCATAGGGGCCCACTTCTTTCTTACTAAGGACCTTGACTTTTGCACAGAGGACAAGTCAAGGTGAGAGTTTAGGCTCCTTTACAAGTTCTGCTGCCTTTATGATTAAATCTCAGGCCTTATTTTCAGCACAGTTTGCAATCCAGCTGTAGGAGATATGGATAGCACTACATACTGCCATGAGACTTTCACAGCACGCCCTGAGTAAGTATTTGGCTGAACTGAATTTGTCATTGTTTTTCTTCAAGACAGTAGGGCAGTTAACAAAAGCCAGGCAATCACACAATTTTTATAACTGTCTTGGCACACATAGATATGACGAGCTAAGATTTAGCCTAAGCCAATTCTTCTCATTCAGATAATTGGGTAAAGAAAATGTGACATATAGATACAATGGAATATTATTCAGCCATGAAAAAAAAGAAGGAAATCTTGCCATTTGCAACAACACAGATGAACCTGGAGGACATTATGCTAAGTGAAATTATCCAGATATGAAAAGGCAAATATTATAGGATCTCACTTACATTTACATGTGGAATCTTAAAAAGTTGGATTCATAGTACCAGAGAGTTGAACTATGTTTGCCAGGGGAGTGTGGATGTGGGAAATGGGGAAATGTTCATCAAAGGTTACAAATTTTCACTTATAAAATAAATGAGCTTTGGGGTTCTAAAGCACAGTATTATAACTATAGTTAATAATACTGTATTATGTACTTGAAAATTTCTGAGAGTAAATCATGTGCTTTCACTACACACAGAAAAATATGGTAACTACGTGAGGTGATGAATGTGTTAATAAACTTGATTGTGGTAGTTATTTCACAGTGTATTCATGTATGAAATTATCATGTTGTACGCCTTAAATATAATTATTTGCCAATTATACCTCAATAAAGCTGGAAAAATAAAATTTTTTAAAAAACCACAGTGACTTTAGGTTCCCTCTTACTCCTTTCTCCTGTAACTTCACTTTTTCCTCCCACCTGCTGGGTATATTTTTCATGCAATGACTTCCCTCAAGCTTACTCTGTTATGTCTCTTCATTATTATTTTGAAACTTCAGCTATCACTTGTTAATCTATATCTCAATGCTTTAGCCCCTAGTCATTCATTTTCACCTCCTGGACATCTCTAGTGGGAAATGCCAAAAGCAACACAAGCACAAGACATCCAAAATATGTCCATCTCAGATATGCTTATTTTCCCAATTTCTTATATCTCTCTGAAGCATCATCTCTCAATCCTCAGGCTGAAAAATCTCAATACTGACATTTATCACTCACTTAACCTTTCCCATATCCAATAAGTTCCAGTTGCTCTTCATTCTAAGGTTTATTTCTTTTTAAGTCTTCCTTCAACTCTCATTTCTCACTATGTCTGTTCTTGTTCATGCTCTCACTCCCTCCAATTAGGGGGACTGCAAAAGCTTTCTAATGTGTCTCTGTCTCTCCAATTTATCTTATACAGGGCTGACACCTAGTTTTCTTTTCAAGCACATCTCTGATTCAGACACATTCTTCTAAAAGCTTTTGATGACTAACCCATAGCAATAGCTAACATTTATATAATACTTCCTACCTGCATACATAATACTTCTGGTACTATTCTGTGTATTTATTAATTTATTTGATCTTCATAATAATTATTATTCCATTTTTATAGATGAGGAAATGAGACACAGTGTGCGTAAGTAAATTGCTTCAATCAGAGCTCAAACATAATAACCTGGTTTAAAAGTCTGTGCACTTAACCACTATGCTAAAATGACTCATGGAGGCAGCATAGAACCAATGACTACAGATTAAAGTACAAACATTTTAGATCCTATATAACTTTGTCCCAAAATGCTTTTCAGAACTAACTCCAATTTTATTTTATTTATTTTTTAAATATGCCTTTATTGATTTCAGAGAGAGGGAGGGAGAGGAAGAGAGACAGAAACATCAATGATGAGAGTCATTGATCATCTGCCTCTTGCACGCCCTCTACTGGGGACTGAGCCTGCAACCCAGACATATGCCCTGACTGGGACTCAAACCACAATTGCCTGGATCATAGGTCAATGCTAAACTGCTGAGCCACACTGGCCAGGTCTAACTCCAATTTTAAATAACTTATTTAAAACTGACTGTCCTAATTTTTGAATAAATATTTTATTTATTTCCCCCAATGACCCACAAAAGTTCTGATATTATTGCCCTTATTTTTCTCGGTTGGAAGAAATGAGGCTTAGAGAGGAGATATTGTTTGTATAAAGTCCTATGACCAGTAGATCAAAGGCTAGAAATTAAAGTCATCACTATCTGCTTTTTATGTGGACATTTGGGCAACTTTACCATACAGCATCTGCCATTCACACCTTACTTTAGAGAAGTGATGAACTATTCACCATTCAGATATATCCCTCAATGCCCAGCCTCCATGCCATTGCTTATATATTTTCCTACAAAAGACTGCATTTCCTCTCTATGTACTTGTGCAGGTCCACACCCTTTAAATAATAAGCTTATTTTTCAAAGCTTATATTCAGTGTTTCCTCCTTCATGAAATCTTCCTTAATTGTTACCTTAGTTGGAGATCGTTGCTTCATCACCTGGACTTAAAAAACTCTACCTCTCTAATGCCACAATCACTGTCTAACCAGCATTTATATTGCATGTCTTCATTTCCCTATTTCTCTGGGCTCCTTGAGAAAAAGAGATCTTTCTAAATTACCTCTGTTGCCTCCATGGCACATAACATCTCTACAATATTTTTGGAGAATCTACTTATATTTATAGGGGTTAACCACCAGGAGGAGAAAATTATTTTCAATACCCTTCAAAATAAACATTCTTACATTCAGAAATAAAGCAATATATGAAGAAGAAACATAACAGAGACCAGATAATTAATATCAATTAAATTTTTTTAATTATCTAAACACAATTTATTACCAAAAAGTGGCTGTTGGGCAAGAAACCTAAAAAAGATTTTAGAGCTCATGGATATATACGTTCTTCTCATTGAGCAAATATTCAAGTCTCCACTGTGTGCCAGGCACCACGCAGGATGCTGTGGACATAACAATGACCATCATGATGATGTCATCCCTGACCACAGGACCGCTATCGAGGAAAAGAAACGCATTAAGGAAATGATCACACAGAAACTGAGCACTGCACTTATACTAAGTCACACAAATGACATTTTGAATAGGGGGTCTGACAAAAGTGTGAAAAACAGGCCACTTCTGTCGAATTCTGAAGCATTCGTTGCATTACCTAGAAGACAAGGGGAAGGATGAGCATTGTGTGCAGAGAATATGCAAAAGGTCCGTGAGGTGACTCATGCAAAGGAAGAGGTGTGCTAGTTCAATGTGTCTAATTAAACTCTTAGATGATGCAATGGATACAATTTAAGAAGCAGGGCTGGTTACTTGGGTATAGAAATGTAAATGTGGTAGAATGAAATTGTGAGTCATAGCAAATTAAGCTATGAATAGTGATTAGATTACATTGCCCTCAGTTTAGTATTAATGTTTACTATAATAAAACAACATTTCATGTTTATTATTTTATCGCTTGAAGGTACACAGGTGTTCTTCTGGGGGAATTAATTTAGGCCCATTCATTGAACATTTCAAGCTGTCAAAAAAGTTAAATATTTTCAATATTCAATTGATTTTAATTAGCAATGAGTTCCTTTAAATTAAATTGCTTACCTTAAAACATATGTCTTTACTGTCAAGATAACCCCACAGTATCATGATTTTAATATTATCTTTAGCCTTTTCTTAAGTTAAATCATTTTAATGAAATCTATTTTAAATATTTTATTGTCACTGTACCTCAGATTTTTATGGCATAGCCAAAATATCTTTCTAAAATTAAAAAAAATCAAGTTAACACAAAGAACTTTGATTTTATATCTATACACATTTTTGCAGAAAAAAATCAGTAGGATTATAAATTAATTAATCTAAAATCATCTTCTAACTATTCTCTTATTTATGCAAGTTTTTTATATCAGAACAGAAGCTTCAAGATTCTTCTCTTATTAGCCTGTGCTTCCCATTAGAAATATAATGCCAGACACAAACTATATTTGAAATTTGAATATTTTAATACCCACATTAAAAAGGTAAAAATAGGTGAAACTAATTTTAAAATGGGTTTTATTTAATAAAATATAAACAAAATAAACATTATAAATGAGAGATTGTAGATTTTTTATGTACTATTCAGCTTTTGATGTGTGTTTTACAGTTACTAACAGCACACTTAATTCTGAGTAGTCTGTGGATAGTGGCTACTGTATTAAACATTGTCAGTCTTAGACCAAAGCTGTCCCTGGAACAATTTTCTCAAATTATCCCCTACAATTTAATAATCTGAATTATCTGAATTATTCAGGATACCAACCTACTTCTGCCTATTTTATAGATGATAAATGAATAGATAGATGATAGATGATACATGATAGATGATGACAGATAGATTAGATAGATGATAGATAGATAGGTAGGTAGGTAGATAGATAGATGATAGATAGATAGATAGATAGATAGATAGATAGATAGATAGATAGATAGATGATAGATAGGTTAGATAGATGATAGATGATAGATAGATAGATAGATAGATAGATAGATAGATAGATAGATAGATAGATAGATGATAGATGATAGATAGATAGATGATAGATGATAGATGATAGATAGATAGATAGATAGATAGATAGATAGATAGATAGATAGATGATAGATAGATGATAGATGATAGATAGATGATAGATAGATAGATAGATGATAGATAGATAGATAGATAGATAGATAGATAGATAGATAGATAGATGATAGATAGATAGATAGATAGATAGATAGATAGATAGATAGATAGATGATAGATGATTGATAGGTTAGATAGATAGATGATAGATGATAGATAGATAGATAGATAGATAGATAGATAGATAGATAGATAGATAGATAGATGATAGATAGATAGATAGATAGATGATAGATGATAGATAGATGATAGATAGATAGATATAGATAGATAGATAATAGATAGATAGATAGATAGATAGATAGATAGATAGATAGATGATAGATAGATAGATAGATAGATAGATGATAGATGATGATGATAGATAGATAGATAGATAGATAGATGATAGATAGATAGATAGATAGATAGATAGATAGATAGATAGATAGATGATAGATAGATAGATAGATGATAGATAGATGATAGATGATAGATAGATAGATAGATAGATGATAGATAGATAGATAGATAGATAGATAGATAATAGATAGATAGATGATAGATAGATAGATAGATAGATAGATAGATGATAGATAGATAGATAGATAGATAGATAGATAATAGATAGATAGATGATAGATAGATAGATAGATAGATAGATAGATAGATAGATAGATAGATGATGATAGATGATGATAGATGATGATAGATAGATAGATAGATAGATAGATAGATAGATAGATAGATGATAGATAGATAGATAGATATAGATAGATAGATGATAGATAGATATAGATAGATGATAGATAGATGATAGATAGATGATAGATGATGATGATAGATGATAGATAGATAGATAGATAGATAGATAGATAGATAGATAGATAGATGATAGATAGATAGATAGATGATAGATAGATGATAGATAGATGATAGATAGATGATAGATGATAGATGATAGATAGATGATAGATAGATAGATGATAGATAGATAGATGATAGATAGATAGATAGATAGATGATTAGATGATGATAGATAGATAGATAGATGATAGATAGATAGATGATAGATAGATAGATAGATAGATAGATAGATAGATAGATAGATAGATAGATAGATGATTAGATAGATAGATAGATAGATAGATAGATAGATAGATAGATAGATAGATAGATAGATGATAGGTAGATAGATAGATAGATAGATGATAGATAGATAGATGATAGATAGATAGATGATAGATAGATGATAGATAGATGATGATATAGATAGATAGATGATAGATAGGTGATAGATAGATGATAGATCGATAGATGATGATAGATAGATAGATAGATAGATAGATAGATAGATAGATAGATGATAGAAATAGAAATAGATGATAGATGATAGATAGATATAGATAGATGATAGGAAAAAAGGACTACTACTATATTATGATATGTATGTACTATGATATGTATGTAATATGATGTGAGTGTGCATGTGTGTCTCCTTCATTTCTCATTAAACAAATATTTACTGAGCACTCATAGATTGCACTGAGGGTAAATAAATAGTGATTAAAATGTGCCTGGACATTGTCTTTAGGAATTTACAATCTATTTATTGCTCTCTGAGTTTTTGTCACTACAGCTGAATTCACTTTATGTATCTCAGTAACTAGAAACTTGGCACAAATGTCCCTCACTGACTCCCTACATTTGCTGTTGATTGTGTATATCCAATCACATTGATTGGATAGACCCTTTGCTGATTTCCCAGGTTCAAACTTTTGGATTCATCTTTAATCTTTTTTCTCATTTCTCTCCACATCCATAAATGTTTCATATTTTATCATTTCAAATTTAAAAATTCACTCTATTTATTTCCATTAATTGAAGGATTCTTTATCAGTGGTTATCTTGCTTTCTCTTAAATACCATTAGTTATTATTTCTCTTTCCCTTTTCCTCCAGAAAATGGAAGCCTATTTTAATGTAAATTATAAAATCATGCATGCCTATTATATGACAATTAAAATGTAATTGTAAAAAAAAAAGAGAGAAAGAATTCATGGACACTGAAAATAGTGTGGTGATTGCTGGGAGGAAGGGGGGATGGGGGAATGAGTGTGTAAGGGCTATAAATGATGATGTATGGAGACTTGATTGGGTGGTGAACACACAATACAGTGCAAAGATGATGTGTTGTAGAATTCTGCACCTGAAATCTGTATAATTTTGTTAACCAGTGCCACCCCAATAAATTCAACAACAAAAAAATAAATAAAATGTAATGGTAGAGTAGCAAAATATATCTGCATTTCCTTGGCATTTAATTTGCTAGGAAAAGGTGCTAAAATTCAAAATATGAATTATTGATAATTTGTGTCTCTTTTATGAACCACCAAGATTATGACATTAAATTATAGTGAAAAGGTAACGTGCCTGATAAGTTCTAGTATAATCACAAGAACATCACAGCTCAATAATTATTTTACTGATGCCACTTGAAGTATGACATTTAAATAAAGGATAAATCATATTTGTAGAGGAACCTAATTTAGAAGTTGCCCATAGCAGCTAAGCCTGTACTTGTTATAAGCTTTACTCATAAAAAATTATACATTTAATTAGATTAAGCACTGACACATCTACATTATACTTATGTATTAGTTTCATTAATGAAGCAAAAAATGTTTAATGTTCATATCTTAGTCTAATATCTTTGGTAATATGCCATTAAAAGCAAATCAGTGGTAGGAAACACAACTATTAAGACAAATATACAGTATCTCTGAATATGAAAACAGATGTTGATTGCAAAAGTCTACTTTTCCTTCACAAAATAACATGGGAAAGGATAAGAAACTGCTAAAATTAAATCTCTGAAAATTTAGAAAATGGAGAAAACCCATTCAATAGCCTATTTGTCACAGTGAGTATCATTCATAACTGAGCAAGGCAACCACTTTTTATGTGACTGACGAAGAAAAACAATAACAATATAATACAAATACAGTAAAATTCCACAAATCCACTTCTTGAACTAAAAGTAAGAGAACCTTTCCTTATGAAAAATGTGATTATCTATGCATGCTACCAAAACTTATTGATGGAAAATGGAATAAAGTAAGTAAATGTTGTTTGCTGAATGATTATTTCTGATCCTTCAGACTAGCTTCTCCATCACCAGACAAAATTAGTTTAGTCTGGCATGACTTACACTTAATAGTGATCACTGATTTCATTTCTGAGTGAACATAAATCATGCCTTTAATAATAGTTGTTCAGATCTTTCCCAAAACTAATATCAATAGTTGCAAACTCAAATGCCTAGAGACCAGGGGTGTGACAGAAACAAAGGGGAGCTGTGTTAGCCTCCGCACAGCTAACAACAGTGCCTGAGCTCTAGCCGGCTGCAGAGATGAAATCTCCTGATTTCAGATGCCAGCAACAAATTCTGTAGTTTGGATTGTCCATCCTTTGTTTTGTTTTAGACACTGAGAAAGCCTGATCGCTTCTATTAGTCAGATTCACTTGCCATTTTACAGTCTCTGAGATATGGTTAAGCCAAGATTCTGTCGTTACCTTTGTCTTATACTTGGAAGACCTCCTCATAATGACCCCTTGAGTCCCTCCATCCCCTGCACACACATGTGCACACATTGCAACGTAAAAGGCAGCACAAAAGCAGTCAATGAAAACTATGCTGATGGTGTCTGACCCTGAAATCCCTTGAAGCAATGTGCATTTGGGTTTCTTCTTGAGGGTGTAGCTCTTGAGAGATATTCATTCAACTAGTGATGAAAAATCACTTACATTTTCAAAAGAGGACAGAAAATAATTTTTTAAAATTATATTTGGGATATATTTTTACAAGCTCAGCACCACCAGTTAATGGATTTATTCAGAGAACTGATTCTTCTTCCGCAAGCATAGAATTATTTCATACGTACTTCACATAATTCATTACGGTAGATGTTCTCAGTGGGACATGAATCAAATAAGTTATATGGCTGAGCTTGCTGGCCAATTGATTCAGTTGTTTAGTGCAGAAACAATTCATGTATTAATAACCCCCATGTTATACCACAAATGAACCACATTTTTATTTATTTCATTGCCATAAGCATCCTTCCTCTGGGAAAATTTATGTTTTGGCCTACTCTAATTATTTAGAAATCTTCACTTCCTTCACACTCTGAGATAGAAAAACTCTCACTTTTCTCTGAAGCTATATTTTATACACCATGTGCTTACCCTTCTGAACATGAGAGTTTATCTTATCAGAGATTTTTTTGTTCATGACCTTATGAATTCTAACTGTAAAACAGAAAGACAGGAAGGAGTGTATATGACAGTTTTGTTGTTTGGCAGTCAGGTTTAAAGTAATTTAGACATTTAGGGTGGAACCATGGGGCATCTTTATCTCTCCATTCTGCCTGTGATCACCCTTGATGTCAGCCTCTCAGCAGCATAATCTGTTTTCTCATAAAGAGTCAGCTATCTGAGTTTCACCTAGGGTGACTATAGACCATGACCCGAAATAAAAATGTTCAGACTCTGCTAATGTGACCCTAACACAGTCTCAGCTCCATCATCCCTGCCCTCCTCCTTCCCCCTACCAACTGCCTGTCAAAGCACAGGCTTACTTTTATCAGGCTTAGTGTCTTACGCTTAATTTCAGTTCTTTATCCCAAAGCTTTATTGCAAAAATTGCTACTCCAGCTACATCATATTTTTAATCTCCTCATTTTTCTCCTCACTGACCAGCTTCAAACTTTTAAAAGTATTTGTAATAACTGTGAGTCTCATAATGATCTGCACTCTGACAAATTTTTCTGTAGAGAGCATAGGTTTTTTTGTTTTGTGGGCTTTTTTGAGCCATTTATAATATTTTCTCCTGATTTCTGTTCACCTAAAGTCAGTTTTGGAAGATGGTAGCTAAGGTTAAATAACTGGAGAGACCAATGTTAGCTGATCTAAGACAGCAGCCTTGACATCGCAGTCTCAATTTTTCTAAACACCTTCACTAACGAACCCACTTATGATAGCCAAAGCCATCTGTCTAAGAAGACACATCCAGTGAATTATAGGAGGGCTCTTAATTTTGTTTAAAGGGTGCTCAGTAAATGTTTCTTGAATAAATACTAATCTTTATTCATTTTCTGTCAATGAATGTTTTCACTTGCACTAAATGGTAATAGTGAAATCAAAATCAAATGTATGTTTTCTTCCTTAGTTCATGATTTACTAAATATTGTGATTAAAGACAACTGGGAAACCAAAGCTTAACATATTTAAGACTATAAACTGGCAATCTATTTTTCAAGGTATTTTTCTTTCTACCGCATATGTGTATTATGCAAAAAAATGCACATTCTATATCAATATTAGTAACATAAAAGCATCCACGGCAGAAAGATGTTATTTGTAATAATGTTGGTGAGATTCAAAGTTACATGGGAGCAGGCAATGATGCTAATTTGGAGACTGCAAATCTAGCCCACTGCCAGACCATTAAGATTCATGTTTGAGTACAAAGTAAAGTGGTCTCAGTATGCGTATCATCAGAACAAAATATATAGCCTTCCTCTGCTTTATATTAGTGGCTTTCTAAGACATACATTACAATTTCATTACGCCAATGCTTTCTTCTACTTTAAATATTGAGTTGGCCATGACAGAAGAGAAATATCAACTCAGCTCTGCAAGTGGACAGTTTGCATATTTTAAAGTTTTTATTTTTCTTAGGAAATGATGTCAATACTTGATACACTGGGAATCCTTTAAACATTAGCAACCTTTTCATATTGCAGTTAGGAATCCCAAGCTTTGACATTTCTACTCTTAAAATGTGTAGGAGTTAGAGCATAACAATCACATTAGAAACAGAGGATGAACTAAAAATAACACGTGGCCCTTTGTGGGAAACAAGCATTAAAGCTGATGTTTACGTTTCATGGTGAGAGCTCCATTTTGTGATGACTTAGAGCAAATGCTTCACATAGTCTATATTTTCACCTCAATAATGTTCAACTTAGCATTCTAGCATTTGCTCCTGTGATTAGTCTCCTTTTTTTGTAAAACTGCTTTTTTTCTGTGCCTGATACTCCACCTGACATTTAAAATGTCTCTGAGGGGAGAGACAAACAACATGACGGCGTAGGTCACAGCTGCACCCGCCGCCTCCCACAACCACATCAAAATCACAACTAAAATACAGAACCACCGTCACTCAGAGCCTCCTGAGATCCGGCTGCACAGAAGCCCCACAACCAGGGAGCTGAAGGAGCATCGAGACGGGGAGGAGGGGCGGAGACGCGGGCGGATCGGGGCTGAATCACTGAGACTAGGCCAAGGGCCCACACCCGGTGCCGCGGGGTAAACCCGGGAGGGAGTCTTGGCGGTGGGGGTTTCCCGGAGGAGCGAGGGGTCCCAGCCCCACAGCAGGCCCCCAGCCCAGGGCTCCAGGGCCGGGAAGAGACGTCCCCACAACCAGCGGGGCTGTAAAACCAGCAGGGACTGTCCCTGAGGGTCGCGGAGGCTGCGGGAGCCCCAGCAGCTCCTCTAAAGGGCCCGGCGCGGACTCACTCGGACGCTCCCTCTGAGCCCAGCGCCGGGCAGCAGCCTGAAAGGACCCGGGACACTCGGGGAGGAACTAACCTGCCTGAGATCCGGGTGAGAGGTGGAGGGGCGGCTTCCTCCAGGGCAGAAGAGCTGGCAGAGGCCATGGCTCCTTTGACGAGTCCTCCCCGCACACAGCAGGCAGTCAGGCGCCATGTTTGAATCACCAGCACCTGACTCACCTTTGGTCCCGCCCCGTGATTCCCGGAGGCCCCGCCCCTCCCCACCTGCAGCTCATCCAGGCCATTTCCAGGGGCTTTTCTGTGCAAGTGGCTTTTCGAGCCTCATGCTGGAGAGATTTTCTAAAATCTCTCAAACAAGCAGCAGCCTGCCCCATACGGCTTGATAAGTGGCCCCAGGCCTGGCACTAGCAGCAGCCTGCCCTGGCTCATAGCTGGGCCTCTCCTGGGCTCCTCCAAGCCCAGCACAATAGCAGCCAACTATGGTTTGCTGTGTAGCTCATGCTGGGTGGCCCTGAGGAAGGCACTGGCACAGGCTGACTTTGCACCTCCAGGGAGGCCCTAGAGACAGTGCACCTGGTGGTCAGACTTGACCACGCTGGATTACAACCCTACCACATCCATCAGTGACACGCTCAAGGGGCTCTCTCGGTGAACACCAAAAGCTCCACTGAAGTAAACCCTGATCCCTAGGGGTGTCTCCAGCACAGCAGTTCTTTGGCTGTAGTTGCAGCTGGTCCTCACAGCTGATTGGCCTGGAGGTCAGTTCCTCCCAGGGAAGCCAACAGCAACCAAGGCTCAACTACAACAGGACAGTGCACACAGCCCACACAGGGGAGCACCTAGAAGGCCCAGCTCAGGTGACTGGGGAGGCTGAGCCACTGGACCCTACAGGACACCTACTACACAAAGCCACTCTACAAATTCCAGGAGACATAGCAGCTCTACCTAATACATAGAAACAAACACCTGGAAGCAGCCAAAATGTGGAGGCAAAGAAATATGTCACAAAGGAAAGAACAGAGGAAATCTCTAGAAGAGGAACTAAATGAAATAGATCTAAGCAAGCTAACAGATACAGAGTTCAGAATTTTGTTTATAAGGATGTTTAAGTATACTATTAGGGAAATAACTGAGAAAATCGATAACATAATAAAGCACCAATTTGAAATGAAGGCTACAGGAACTGAAATGAAGAATAATTTACAGGGAATCAACAGTAGAGTAGAGGACGCTGAGAATCAAATCAGCAATTTGGAACATGAGGAAACAAAAATCATCCAACCAGAAGAGCAAAAAGAAAAATGAATCCAGAAATATGAAGATAGTATAAGGAGCCTCTGGGACAACTTCAAGAAGCCCAACTTTTGTATTATTGGGGTGCCAGAAGGGGAAGAAAGAGACCAAGAAATTGAAAACCTATTTGGAAAAATAATTACAGAAAACTTCCCCTACCTGGGGAAAGAAATACACTTACAAGTCCAGGAAGCACAGAGGGTCCCAAACAAGAGGAACCCAAAGAGGCCCACAGCAAGACACATCATAATTAAAATGCCAAAGGTTAAAGACAAAGAGAAAAATCTTAAAAGCAGCAAGAGAAAAGCAATTAGTTACCTACAAGGGAGCACCCATACGACTGTCAGCTGATTTCTCAACAGAAACTTTGCAGGCCAGAAGGGAGTGGCAAGAAATATTCAAAGTGATGAAAAACATGGAAATACAACCAATATTGCTCTACCCAGAAAAGCTATCATTTAGAACTGAAGGTCAAATAAAGAGCTTCACAGACAAGGAAAAGCTAAAGGAGTTCATCACCACCAGACCAGCACTACAGGGAAAGCTGAAGAGTCTTCTTTAACAAGAAGCTAATGAACAAAAGAATATGACGAACTAAATAGATTCAGAGACATTGATGCACGCAACAGATGATCATATTTCAGAGGAAAGAGGAAAGGGGGTAGAGGGTGGGAAGGGGTTAACCAAAGAAGCTATATGCATATATGTATAACCCATGGAAGTGGAGACTGTCAATTGGGGGGGGAAATGGGACACTTTTAATACTCTCAACAATAAAGATAAATTAAAAAAGTAAAAAATAAATTAAAAAAATGTCTCTGAGGACAGAGACTCAACTCATTTATATTCCTTTGCAAAACCTAACACGTCTCTGGTCATAGAATAAGTATTTATTAAATATTTGTTTAACTCAGTTTTTGAAAAATTAAATAATTTAGTGCTTTACTTACTAAAAACATAGTGAAATTACTAGGCATAAGTCACTATACTAAAAGAGAGGTTTTTTCTTAATACAAGTGTCAGCTTTTGGTATTCTGGTTTTTCACAGAAAATTATTTTGTTATAAATTCACATAAGCAGATCCTGCACTACTTAATATCTTTGTAATGACTTTTTAAATTTTCAATTAATTTAAAACATATAGAAAGATTGAAAGAATTGTACAAAGAAATAGGACTCTTATATACCTTTCACCCCAAACAGTTTTATTCTCATTTTTCTCTCTTCTACAACTCTTCTTTCTCTGTCTCTTTTCTCTTTCTGTGTCTTCCTTCCCTTCATTCCTTCTCTGTATAGTTTTTTATTTAAAAATAAAGTTGCATAAATCATACCTCTTTAGCCCTAAACACTTCAGTTTGTTACATTATCTTATGTAATGACAAACTATCAAAATAAATAAAAATGAACTTTGAAACTAATAATTTTTACAATAGTCTGGTATTTATTTTGACACAATAGACTCCATAAGCTTCTCATATGAGCAAAAGAAAGATATCACAGACCGTGGGGTTCCTTCGTATTTTGAGGCTGTTTTCTTTTGCTGGGCAGAAGCTTTTTAGTTTGATGTAGTCCCATATGTTTATTTTTTCTTTTGTTTCTCTTGCCCTAGGAGATATATCAGTGAAAAGTCCACTACGTGGGATGTCTGTGACTTTACTGCCTATGTTTTCTTCCAGGATTTTTATAGTTTTGTGACTTACATTTAAGTATTTTATTCATTTTAAGTTTATTTTTGTGTATGGTGAAAGCTGGTGGCCTAGTTTAATTTTTTTTGCGTGTAGCTGTCCAATTTTCCCAGCACCACTTATTAAAGAGACTGTCTTTACTCCATTGTATGCTTTTGCCCCTTTGTCAAATATTAACTGACCATAATAGCTTGGGTCTGTTTCTGGGGCCTCTGTTCTGTTCCATTGATCTATATGTCTGGCATTATACCAATACCAGGCTGTTTTAATTACAATGGTTTTATAGTACAATTTGATATCTGGTAAAGTGATCCCTCCTACTTTGTTCTTTCTAAAGATGTCTGTAGCTATTTGGGGTCTTTTTGGTTCCACATGAATTTTTGAAATATTTGTTCTAGATCTGTGAAATATGTTGTTGGTATTTTAATAGGCATTGCATTGAATCTATAAATTGCTTTGGGAAGTATGGACTTTTTAATGATATTAATTCTTCCAATCCATGAGCATGGTATATTCTTCCACTTGTTTGTATCTTCCTCTGTTTCTTTTTTCAGTGTCCTGTAGCCACTATGTGAAACAGTATGGAGGCTTCTCAAAAAAATTAAAAATGAAGCTGCCTTTTGACCCAGTGATCCCATTTCTAGGAATATATCCTAAGAATCCTGAAACACTAATCAGAAAGAACATATGCACCCTGATGTTCATAGCAGCGCAGTTTACAATAGCTAAGATCTGGAAACAGCCCAAGTGCCCATCAGTAGATGAGTGGATAAAAAAGCTGTGGGACATTCACACCATGGAATACTACGCAGCTGTAAAGAAGAAGGATCTTGTACCTTTGGGGACAGTATGGATGGACCTGGAGAATATCATCCTAAGTGAAATAAGCCAGGCAGAGAAAGACAAACATCACATGATCTCACTTATATGTGGAATCTAAACAACTTAATAAACTGATGAACATAAATTATTCAATGACATGGAAGCATGGATCAGACTGATGAATCTCAGAGGGATGAAGGGGGTGGGGGAGGGAGAGAGATTAACCAAAGAACTTATATGCATATATGGACAACCCAAGGACATGGACAATGGTGTGGAGAGGAACTGGGGAAGGCAGTAGGGCACGGTGGAATGGGTCAATGGGGAGAACAAGGGACATCTGTAATATTTTGAACAAAAATTTTAAAAATTAATTAATTAATTAATTAATATAATTTGAAAAAAAGAAAGATATCACTGTAAAGTCTTAACTCGATGCTACTTTTTCCATATAGGCTTTGTTCATATAAAGTATTTGCTAAAGTTTTCTAGGACTTCGTCATAATACTTGTCTTATTTTACTAGTAATCCTCAGGCTAAGAAAATTTTTAGCCATGTTCGTCATTAGCATATTCAATAATCTTTCCAAGGTCAATCAACCTTCTAATTTTGTTAAAATATGACCATGGACATGTAGAAATTAACAGACTGCATTTTCTAATTAAAAGAGTTGTAACTTTCCAAATATTTTTTTCTTAGTTTATTCATTTTGGGGTAGTTTAAAATCTTGTTGCATTGATGTCAAAAAAGTGCAAAACGGAAGGTTAAAACAAGATATGTAAAAACAAAATGTCCTATCACTTGGGAATTATCATGCAGTGTTGTCTCCATTTTTGTCAATACATTTTTAACTTTTTTAACTAGACATTGATTTTATTCCACTGACATGCATATTAAGTAGACTGTTCAAATTGCTTAGGCTCTAATATTCTGGTTTCCTACTGTGCATATGTTAGCTACCCTTACACAAAGCACAGAGCCTCCCATTATGGTAGCTGTGCTTAAACTCTCTACCAAGTGTACATTCAGGGAAAATGACAAGCTCATTCAGGCTTATGTGCTTAACTGTATTTAGACTGTATAGTGTGTCTGTGCCCATAGTTTAGAAATTACTGTTAACTACACTAGCACTCTCATAAATTTAATGTGCAAACATAGAATTAAATATACATCCTAAATTATGATCCTAATATTTAAAACATTAAGTTAGTATTCCTCTGCTTAAAAAAATATGCCTACACTCTCACTGCCTATGCCTGTGGACTTTTAGAACTACGAGACATAACTACACTCAAAGTTTTAGAACCTTGGCACTGCCAAAGCATTTCCGTATTGGACTTTCTGTGATCTTCAAAGTCCACTTTGTACCCAGGGGGAAATGAGTTAAATGGCTCAAACCTGGCTGTTCTTTATTTCTTTACCACTCCCTTCCCATCAAAACTGTTTGGTTTTTTTTAATTGTAGCAATACACACACTCACATACATTCTGAGCCGATATATAAATATAGCTTTTTTCCCTTAACTTTTGTAGAAAAGCCTTCCCAGGCTTCAAATCCTGCTTTGTCTTCCCTGCAATGTAAATGTCACATTCTGCGCAGTGTCACATTCTGTGCACTGGGAAACCTGGAAGAAAATAGCAGGAGGGGAATACACCAAACAACTGTAGGTGCCCAGTTTTGGTATTTGGGGAAAGTCTCGTTCCCAACTCCAAGCACTAGTACACTGATAGGCAAAAACAGTGACAGAGAAATTTAAAATGAAAACAAAGAAATATTGGTCTGAGTCATGCTGATTTTGCCCAAGAGTCTCCTTTCTATGCATTTATTTCAGTTTCACCACACAGCTCATGTCAGCGTTCATAAAGCCTTCTCCCTTATATAAACTGCTGTGATTTGCCTTTGAGAAATGATTTCAGTGCGAGATGAGTCTTCATGTGTGTGGCAATGGTGGCAATGCCTCTGGTCAAAGTTTCTCTGAATTCCCCCAAATCTGTCTGAATTCCCAATGATAAATAGCATGTACTGTGGCATCTTACACTCTGTTAGACCCTAGAAATGCAAAGCGAGAAAGTGATACCATTGTAATAACCTGGTTATTATTTAATAGGAAAGGAGTAAAGGGGAGACTAGATAATTTAAGCATGCATGTATACAGCTTTGGTAATTTAACACTCTCCAAGTCTGTTCCCCACTGATTGATGGGGGACGGAACTGGACCAAGGCAGTTTGGACTCATGCCCAGTAAGTGACGTGGAAAGGTGCCTATCTGTCAGTCACACCTGGAAGCGACTTAGTGGTCAGAAAAGGCATGGCCACCACAAGGGTGTGGAAGCTGAACATTTAAACTCCTGGACAAAGGGAGTTCTCTCTTGGCTCTGGGCTCTCTTTCTCATGTGCCAGGCTCCTGGCTCTCCTGTTGCAGGGGGCATGTTCCCCTGCATTCGCCCATGTGGCTCAAGGCCATGTGGGACCCACACAAAGGACTAATGGACTTTAATTAGCCTGAATGCTGAACTGGACCCAGATGCAATATGGGAAGAAAACTCTGGACCCTGGCTTCACTTTTGGCTCTGCTGGAACCCCAGCTGCACCTTTTTCAGGACTGGGCTAAGAGGCATGGGACTTTACCCCCTGAGGAATGGAACTCCACGCCAATAAAACCATTCATTCTCCTGTACAAATCTTAGAAAATTCTTTTTCTGAAGATATAGTAAAAGCCAGCCCACCCCCACTAGTGTCTGGGAAATTGGACCCCCTAATTTCTCCGGCAACAAAACGACTTAAGAATCCATGTAATCTAATTCCTCCAATAATATTTTAAGCACTTTGGAGGGCATGGTACCTTGTTACTCTTTGTAATCTTAGCAGAAAGCATTGTGCCCACTCACAGCAGGTATTTGAAAAAACATTGGCATTCCACGGTATAAATCAACACTTTCAATGATTTTATTAAAAAACCAAATTGAGACCCCGAGGAATAGAGTAATTTTTTCATTGTCACACTGCCTATTAATGAAAGAGCAAGAAATTGGAAGTTAACAAGTCAGAATTACTTCCACTGCACATCAGTTCCACTGTAAAGAGTATCTTAAACACAAGCAGCTGCTATCATAACCCTCTTATAACTCAGCAATTATTTCTAAGTATCATTGTTCTGAGTATAGATAGTTTCTCACCTCAAAAATGTAGATGTGTCTGATGAAAACAGCACTAGATCTTATGTCAAAATGCAGGTTTACAGTTCTGCCCCTTACTAGCTATGTAAGCTTCAGTTTCTCCCTCTACAAAATAAAAATAAGAATTCTGGCAATAATTAGGAACAGTTTGAAAAATTTTTCCACATGTGATCTTAGATGTCCTCTTTATTTGACCACTAGAGTGATCAAAGTTTACTGAAAAGGAAATTATAATTTTTACTACACAAGCAGTTACTAATAAGAAAATTATTTCAATTTTATATAATGTTATATTAAATATAACATATAATGTAAAGTAATAAATTATTAATTTATTTTTTAGGGTCTTTGTCAAGAAGAAACTGCTAGGCTCATAAATACAAATAAATCTTTGCTAAAAGTTTGAAATACAGATTAATATATGGCTATATAGGAAAATGTCAAACAAGAAGAATTAACACTAAATAAGAACCTCCTCGAGACTTCCTTTGTGCTCCTCCCCTTCCACATCATGCCTTAGGCGGCCTGATTCGCCATGCTTGCTTACCTCCCCCAGCCCATCCCTTGTGAGCCAGGAGAATATTATATGCTACTTCTGAGAGCAATGACTCCTAATGTGAGACAAATTAATACAGCCCCGGGAGCCATTTAACAAACAGCCCCTTCTAGTGCTGATACTGGCACCTTGGTACCCCCTAAAGCACCATGTTCACATCCATTAGATGAGCATCTCAGTCCCAGAGGTTGTTCTCTTTGTGATGACTCAAGCTGCAAATTTCGCTTTAGAACCAGAAAATGAGCAGACCCAAGATGGGCAGATGAATTGTTGAGACAATTTCCTTGGGGAATTAAAATCATATCCCTTAGAAACTCTCCAGCTGTTTCAGTTTTGCTGTTTCTAGCTGTTTGCAACCATTTTTACTTTTTAAGTATATACATACACATACACACACATATACTGACAAAATATATAAACTATATATATATTTACACACACTGAGTATATATATATATATACACACACACATATACCTACATGTGTGTGTGTGTGTGTGTGTGTGTGTGTATATATATATATATATATATATATATATTTCCCAGTATTTGCTTCTAACCCTTTTAATTTTTTCCAGTATGAATAATAAACAACTGCAAAATAACATTTGCTTTAAAGACTCATCTATTGCTTTCTCTCTTTTCTTTATTTTTGATGACCTCTAATTTCTTTTCTAACCCTGAGAATGTCTGATTGACCTAGTTATTAAATTGCAAACTGGGAAGAAATTTCTTATAATGAGAATTCTAAAGGAGGGAACTAAAATAGGCAAACTAGAAAGCATAAAGAGAGAGAGAAAAGAGAATAAAAGGAGATGTGAAGCATCTAAAAATATTCCTGGGGAGATGTATAGAAATAATAAACACTTTTACTAAAGTCTTGGGGCATGTTGTAGGAAAAAATCATCATGACATTGTACTTTCTATAAATAGAGCACTTTTCTGCAGCAGCTCAAAGAGTAATTTTTCATTTATTATTCAGTTGATCCTTTCACAGTTTTTATAATGAGAACCTGAGATGATAAAAGATAGCCCCAATTTTCTTCTCATTACTTTGTGGGAGGCTAGGGAAGGATGAATATGGGTGGGAGGTGGGAAAGTTAACTGATCAACACTTCTGTGGCCGGCAACTTCCTCTAGTGCAGGGGAGAGCTCATTGCAGTTGCAGGCATCTTGGCATCTTGGATAACTGGAGACCAGCGAGGGGCACAGTGAACAGGAGCTGCAATAAGTGAGGTTCCAGCAAATTTCCTAATGCGAAGGTTTTAAGAGAAATCTTTCCTTCCACACAACGCTCAGACATTCAGTGTCCTTGTATGACGACTGCCTCCTCTGGTTTTCCTCACCCTTCCTCTGCTCCCAAGCAATCTTGTTCCTAGTACAAAAGATAGGATGAATCTTAGAGGACAAAAGTGAATTAAATAGGCACAGAAAAATATAAAAACCTCACAAATCCCCCATAGCAAAGGAGAAGATTTTTCAAGGCAAGCGTGTTCTCTAGAAGAGCAACAGGGCATTGGCCTGATGATGAAAATGGGACTGTAGTATTCCTGGTACTGTACAGTGTCTGTGTGGGGAAAACTGGGAAGAAAAACAAAAACAGGGTGAGAACTTGCAAAGCATTGCTCCTCTTTTAGAATCCGACAAACTCTCTGGCCTCACAGACTGCCTCTGAACCAACATCATGAAACACATCAACCCTGTTAATGTGCTTCCCTTCCAATGTTTTATTTGTGCATAAGGTGACATTGGGCTCAATTGTACATGCGATACTCAGATCAAGTTTTATTTTCCAGTTTTAAGTGGATATATTTACACCTTAAGGTAGTAGATCATTCTTAGCCATTCAATGCCCAACACTTCTCTATGTCATTCTATGTCAAGGTCATACTCTTGAACACAGGAACTAAAAAAAGAACAAGGGAAAATTGAAAATAACATATCTTCATGCTAGTGGCCCTGTACTGTTTTCTGGTTCTAAATCTGAGTCAATAATTTCTCCAGACAATTGGATATGGAGTTGAATATAGGAAGTTACTGAACTCTATGGGGGCATTTTAATTACTTTTGTGATTTATTACTTACTGGGATAATTCCTGAGAGTCAGCAGAGTTTCTTACCAGAGCTATGAGAAATTGCTGGTTGTGAGTTACAGGTGAGCCACATTAATCATTTCTGGGGTTTTGTCAGTGTGGGTTTTCACCCCATGAAGTTTCTACCCCAAAGAGGAGGCCATAATATGTTAACCCTGCATCACCATCAATATTCCTTCAGATCAGAGCCTAAGGTATCTTTATCCCTCCCACCCCAGTTACATTTTGGAAATAAAAAATATTGTCATATGGGACTAATATGGCTAAAAGATAATAAAATGGGCCAGATAATCTCTGTCCTAAGTTTGAATACACTTTAATGTATTTATTTGACAAAGAAGTTTTGTTTTTAATATTTATTCTTTTTGTTTAGTGCACTATTGTAGGTGCTTGGGCCACAATAGTAAATAAAATCCAAATGGTCACTTTCATGGAACTTACATTCTAGTGGTGAGAGACAGAGATAAGTAAATTTATAAAATCTATCAGGTGGCAAAAATTAGAGAGAGAGTCAAAATGAGGAATGTTGTTTGATATGGGGTGGTCAGGAAAGGTTTCTTTGAAAAGGGGGATATTTTTGAAGAGCTCTACAGAAACTGAGGAAGTGACAATAAACGAACATGGGGAAGAACTTTCTAACCAGAGCATCATGTACTCAAAGAGCTTGAGTTAAGTGTACTTGATGGCAAACAAGGACATCTGCAGAGATAGATAAGAGAGGTTGTCCAAAGTTTGCTGAAAACTGAAGCGTACAGGGACAAGACCACAGTGAGTTGAAGGTTTGAGAAGGACGTGTTATGATCTCCTGTATTATTGTACTAGCATCACACTAACTGAGGTTCAAAGAAAAGATAATAGGGAGCAAGGATGGGTTTAGGCAAACTATTTGAGGGGCTACTGCTAATAACTGTGAGAAATGAAGGTGATTGAGAGTGATAAAAAGGGCCCTACCTGGTTTTGCTCAGTGGTTAGAACATTGGCCCCCAGACTAAAAGGCCTCTGGTTCGATTCTGGTCAAGGGCACACACCTCAGGTTTCAGGCTCCATCCCTGGCCTGAGACCAATCAATGTGTCTCAGTCTCTCTCTGTCTCTCTCTCTCTCTCTGTCTCTCTCTCTCTCTTTCTCTCTCCCCCTTCCACTATCTCTGAAAAACAATGGGAAAAATATCCTCCTGTGAGGATTAAAAATAAATTAACTAATAAATAATAAATAAATAATAATAAATAATAAAATAAGTAATAAAATAATAAAAAAATAAAGAATAAATTATGTCACATTCGTACATAATTCAAAGTCACATTTAATGTCAATCAGCCTCAAGTGAGGGAGAGAGAGTAGCCATGGATGTCAATGTTTGTAGCCAGAGCCAATGGTAAAATGAAAGTCCATCTAGTGAGATAGTCACTGGGGAGCTAAGGAGCCCCTTAGGTACATGTTCAATTAAAAGTTTATTCTTGGACATATACATTTAGGCCTCTTTTTAGACACTGAAGTCTCGATGTCCAAGTTTTACCTGGATACATAAGTCTAGATTTCTCCAGACTAGAGAAAGAAAAAAAGCTTTGGACACCGTCAGTGGGAGATAACATTTAAAGGCGCTGAACTGGATGAGCTCCATTAGAGAGGATGTATACGGAGGGAGAGAAGACAAGAGTTAGCAGGACCAGGACCTGCATTTAGCATCCAGTATGGAGAGGGGGAAGCAAGAAACAAAATGGAAAGGAAGCTGGCAGGGAAAGAAGTAAACCAGGAGTGCTGTGTGAACAAGTTTCTGGGATCACAAATGTGCTGTCAACAGGTAAAATAACATAAAGGCCCATAGATTTCCTCTGGACTTGACAATATGGGTGTCATTGGTGAAGCTGGCAGAATTCAGAGTATTCTTTCCATCATTTAATTCAAGGAGCAATCAGCCACGCATATCTCATTTTCTATTAAGAGCTCAAAGTATTTAAAACAAAATAGTATTTGAAATAGCTAAAACCAGCATAAAAATTATACACTAGTATTAAAATTGATACGAGGAGAGAAAATAATAATAAATCAATTTATTTTCTCTTTTACAGATAAGGTCATTTTAATTTTACAGTCAAATAAGAAGACAGGCTCTTTTCCCCCTGGTTTTTTTTCTGTGAAGGTAAAACATACATTAATAAGCAAATTAATTTTCAATTTCATTGTATTTGTGCCAGATCTAAACAAGTGAGTGAGCCATTCAAGAAATTAATTTGGATGGGTGGCCATTGGAAGGAATTATTTTTGACCATCTGAGTCCAGTGTTGCACATTGGAGGGATGCCTTTTCTTTCTTGTAATGATGCTGGTTGCTTAATTTTGAATATGCTCTGATTTTTCATTTTTCTCCTTAATGAGTGGCAATTTAGTGATCTCATCAATACAAAATAGAGTTGAAATTTTGCTGGTTAAAATCTAGACTCTGTTTTTAATTACTGCAGTTATTTTGGTGTATGGATGATATGTTTTATCTTATTTAAATTTTGTTATGCATTTGGTTTTATGTTTCCCAGTAGAGAAAAGTCATAGCACCTTGTGGTACTCAATAAATGTGTGTAGAATAAATAAATTAATCACTAAATGTGTCTATTTTCCATAGTCTATTCCCTGTGTTTTTGGTAGATATAACAGAATTATTTGCCTATTCCACTTTAGTACTAGAAAAAAGCATCTGGATAAGACACATATTTTGACTCCATTTTTTTTTTTTTACCAGAAAATAAAATATTAAATCTTTGATGCCAAAATTGTATTTAAAAATTAGTTATGAGACATAAGATTCACACAGTATTGAATAAAATATATGAAATTCCATATTAGATTTTATTATTGCTATTATTGAATATGGCCTACTAATTTCTTAAGACTCAACCCATGCTCTTCAGAAACTCTTTCTTAATCTACTCTAAATTTTAATTTGCCTTTCTTTTCCCTTGTTCACCAGGATCCATTATACCCTATATTTTCTTGTGGCACCAAATTAACTTTATTGACAATCTGTTCTTGTGTTTGTCACCCAGACTGCACTTTGTGTTCTTTGAATTTGGGACCTTGACTTAAAAAATATATTCTTTGTCCCGGGCACTGTGCCTGGCATGTATTAATTACTCATTAAATATTTATGGATAATAAATGAGTTAAAAGAAAGAGCCCTCCACATTTACCATCTTATCTTTTGTACATGTTGTAAGAACCATTGTCTCACACATTATACAATGTTTACTTTATGAGACTACACGGTATAAATTAGGTTTGATCCCCAGAGTCATAAAAAGTAAACAAAGAGATCAACTACACTCAACTAACTTTCCAAGAAACTGGTTTGTTTGGGCCTCCTTTTGCATCTTATCAGTAATTATATTTCAATCTTTGCTTTCAATATAGGAGTACAAAACTGAATACTTAACTTATTTCTAGCATCTCTTAACAAAATGGTGTCGTACGTTGACTTTATGTTTTCATCCAGGTCAGTATGATGCCAAAACCTATTGTCTGTCATCCAGTGTAAATATAGACTCAGACAGTATAAATCAATGACCAAAATGAGAGAATTAAAGGAAGCAGGATGTTTAAGTGATCATCCACTGGGAAGAAAGAAAGAGAGATGATTATTAATTTAGTTTCTTTCAGGAACTCTTTTAAGGCAAACCAGAGAAACTTCAGGTCAGAGTGGCTCAGTTGGTGAGTGTCGTCCTGTGCACTGAAAGGTTGCCGGTTCAATTCCTGGTCAGGGCACATGCCTGGCTTGCAAGCAACCGACTAATGTTTCTCTCACGTTGATGTTTCTCTCTCTCCCCCTTCCTCTCCCTAAGCATGTCCTTGGATGAAGATTTGGAAAAGAAAAAGAAAGTGATTTTATTTTCCAACAGTTGTAGATGCACATGCATATGCAAGTGAATGGTACACACACACACTCTAAATGCAATAATTAGAAATGAGTTAACATGCTGCATGGCTAGGTAGTTAACATTTCCCTTAACTTGCAGCTGAGCAAACTGAGCATGTTTACTGCATGCACTGCCTTAGGTTTTAGACTGTGTTCCTCCTTTGAGCCAGCACAGGGCTGTGCTTGTCCTAAAAGCTTGAGGCAAAATGATTTGTGAATGCGAGCATGTTCATTTTGGGGGAAAGCAGAGTGATACAGCAGGAGTCATTGCTGTCATGGGCTTCCCTTTCCTAGATTATGATTATGCATTGGAATTAGCAGGTTTCCTCTTTTGTACGTGTGCACCCATTGCCAAGTAGCCTCCAGGTGCATGAACACTAACAACAAAGATGCAGGGAACAGCAATATTAAAGAAGAAAACTACTTATTGTAGCATTACAATAAGCTCAATGTTGTCAACAGCGGCTTGCAACTTTCACAATACTGCCCCTTTGAGAGAGACTAATTTAAAATCATGATCTCAAATTGCACTAGGCACTTCCATTGAAAGAAGCTATGTTGGATTTACACACAAGTTTTCTATCTTTCCAAAGAAAATATTCATACCCTCATTTTATTATTTTTTAAAATATGTTTTATTGAATTCAGAGAGAGAAAGGGAGAGGGAGAGATAGAAACATCAATGAGAGAGATTCATTGATCACTGATCGGCTGCCTCTTTCAAGCCCCCTACTGGGGATCGAGGCTGCAACCTGGGCATGTGCCCCCACCAGGAATCGAACTGTGACCTCCTGATTCATGGGTCAATGATCAGCCACTGAGCAACACTGGCTGGGTGTCATGCGGTCTTTTTTTAAAAAAAACTGAGATCAATTCTTATTTACACAGGCTAACTTGTATAAAAAATATATCTTTATTGATTTCAGAGAGAGGAAGGGAGAGGGAGAGAGACAGATAAAAACAGCATTGATGAGGGAGTCATCTACCAGCTGCCTCCTGCATTCCCCATGCTGGGGACCGAGCTGCAGCCCGGGCATGTGCCCTGACCGGGAATCAAACCGCGATCTTCTGGACCCTAGGTGGATGCTCAACCGCTGAGCCCCGCCCAGTCAGGCCATGCTGTCATTTTATAGTGGATAAATCCAGGTATCATTATCTGAAGTTTAAGAACTAATATTAATTGCACAGTGGCATCACAGAGAGATATCATTATAAAACTGGCGAGCAAGCACACTTTGAAGGATTTGTGGAAAGAAAGTAAATCCTAGATCCTGCAATCAGACAAAAAGGCCTCCAGTACAAGACTACATGTGGTTGGTATCTTTAAAAATTTTGTTTTTTATAGCCAACAAGAATATTTTGTCAGCAGTATTTATTGAGATCCCAATGTATGGTGAAAATGATACAGCATATAACAGAATGAAATGGGCGCTATTGTGATACCTGTTAATTATTTATAAAGCACCCACACCTAAAAATAAATGTGAGCTGGGTTCTCCAATACCTGGCATTTGGAATGAGAGGAAAGTGAACGGTCATTTTAGATCAATGACACAGATGTCATCTAGAAGTAAAAAAGAAAGGGGTCATCCTGAAAACGTTCATGCCAAAGGGAAAAGCCCACCTTATTTATTGCACAGAGGGTCCCCAGTACATATTATTGATGTCAGGTCTGGGCTAGCTGTGTAAACTGCAGTTTTCAAAGAGCCAAGTACAGGCTTTTTTGTGTTTAACTTCAAAGTCCTATTTTAATCTTTTTCATATAAAACAGCCAGAGTGTTCTTAATTAAGATATTCAAAAGGTAATAGATGGTTTGGATATTCATTTGTTCTTAAGAACAATATTTGAGTTCCCTCTCAGAAGTGTTATGCTAGAAGGTTCTTATTACTTATGCTGATTGACTGGAATCCTAAAGTTATAGCCCGAGCCATAGGAATTAAGTTGTGGGAAAGTCATTGGATTTAGAATTGTTTGTAAACAGCATTCAGCTAAATAAGATTGCTTCTCAATCTAACCTCATTACACATGTGTTCCTAACATTTTTCAGATTTAATTATAGAAAGTAAAGAGAAAAATCTGTTATGTCTCTGTTATTTTTAAAATACTTAAACATTTTAAATGGGGACAATTGAAATAAGAAATTTGCCTCCCAATATTTAACTCTAGTTTACTTCCCATTTATATGAGAACTTACTTATACAAAACAATGAAATAAATTCACATAGAATTGAAAAGGAAAATGCCAAAGAGTAAACACTCCCAGGGCATGCAGAGGACAGAGGGACATTTTGTTCGTGAAATCAAAAGCTGGAAATACCCACTGTTAATTGAAAAATCTGTAAATACGCCTCAACTGTCAAAGCAGGCCTGAAATCTCAACTTATCTGTACTATTCAGGTAAACTTTACATCATGAACATAATACATGACACAGTTTCTGTATCATAGAGATTAGAAAATACAAAATCTATTGGAGAGAAACCTGTGTATTTAAAATTCCTAATTATTCTATTTGTGATTATCTCGTTTTGCAAGATAAAGGAGAGTAAGCATCTGCTTGCTTCCAGAATTGCAAGTTCCATGATCAGAGGGCGGTTATAACAACCTTGTAATCATTAGTGCCCACCAGAAAATGTGTTGGTTGCTCTAGCTCCTAAATTTTACTAAACTAAGAAAGTTAAAAGAATTAGATCAATGTGAAATAAAACCTCGCTTAGATGTACTTGTTTTAGGGGAGATAAAGGAACAAGCAGCAGGCCCCTGTCTCTGGTGAGTAGATCTGAAGGGAAACACGTTGGCAGGACTGACATTTGTTTACAGGCCAGGGCTGGTGCTGTATATGTTTTTGTTGTTTCTGAAGATGCCTTGAGACCCAGTCTGACTACCCAGATTTTTCTCTGAGCGAGCAACCAAGTAGAGAGGTGCCTTATCATTAGTCAGGGCAAGGGCCTAAAGTAATATTTATCAATATGTTATTGGCCAGCTAAATTCAGAATTGTAAGAATATATTGTTTTATATCCAATGGTCACAGAAACAGGAACATCGTAAATTGGTGCCAGAAGTAATCTGCTATATTTTTCTGCCCAATTCATTTTAAACCATTGAGACACTACCAGACCCGCTTCCTTATTTCTTACAAAACTGAAAGTTTCTGGGTTTACTCAGTCCCCCTGGCCAGAAAGATGTGCACAGGACCTCACCTAGCTAATCATGATACTTCTTACCCTATGCAAAATAATTTGTCCAAGGGTTAAATATAAGCCCCAAGGGGGAGCTAATAGGGTCTTTCTATGTGATTTGGTAGATGGTTGCTGGGAAAGAAAATATGTTCCTCTCTTGACGGTATCTGTTGTAAGCTTGTTGGCTTGGAAATATTCATGGACATCATTCTTATTATGTGACACAAGCCTGTGTGTGGCAGGGCTAGAATGAAATCAACACATAAAGAGAAGCAGATAAGCAAAACCAAAATTAAAAGAAAATTTTACCCCTAATAAGTAAACCCATGCTTTTAAGCCTGGGTGTTAGCAGAGCTCAGTTTCATCCCTCTATGTGAATAGCTTGAGAAAACTCCAACAGATGGCTCATTCCCTCCTTAGTCTACTATATAAGTTGGTTCCATCCAAAACAACAATTCTAGTTCTAAGTTCTCATCTCTACATGTAATGAAATGTCACTACATACAAACACCCAACACTTCGTCCTCAATGTCTCTTGAATGGTCAAGGGCTCAGATGGCTCTAAGGCAGACCTCCCTGTCAGAATTCTCCTCCTCAGTCTAAGGCTAGAATAGAATAGGCTGGTTGGAGCAGCAGAATTGCCCTGATAGTTTCAGACTGATCTTTGCAAATTCTCTGCAAAGAGTCTCCAACCTGCTCTGTTGTGATAATTTCAGTCTGCTATGATCATGCAATGGAAAGCCAAATTTGGATAAGGAATGGAAAAACAGTTGAAACAATACTGTCTAGAATCACACTAACCTTATTAGAACTGACATTCTTTCATAAGGAACCTTCACAATAAGACAAGTACTAACACTGACCTCCTCTTTAGGACTCAAATACTGAAAGTCCTTTAACAGCCTGAGCGCTAGAAAGAACACAAGAGAACTTATCCGATCTAATTGTAAGTGTTAAATTCAATTCTAAAATTACTGGGTAGTCGTTCCATAAACTAGTGGTTCAAAAGTCAACAATATGTGTGCCATACATTGACCATCCCAGAATTTCCCCAGGCAAGACCTGAATTTTCAGCAATTTCCTTTTAACAGATAGATATCCCAGTTCCAAAGATTAAAGAAAGTGTGCCCTTAGGGACAGGACATGTAGCCTTCAAAAAAAATAATAAAAGCCCCACTCTAATATACTTCTGTTGTCATGAGTCCACTGGGTGTGGAGTACACTGCAGAATTCAGTTCACCTTGCCCGACACTGCTGATTATTTTGATTTTGCCAAAAACTGATTCTCAGGATTTGAATGTTTAAGATTTGATGAACAATTCTGTTCTGTTACATACATCTGACTCACTCAATATTTTTCTCCAAGATTTGTTTTACTTTTGGAGTCACACTGACTAAGTTCACTTTTTTAAGGCTTTGGTTTTCAATTATCAATCTATTACTTAAAATATAAAATTCTTGCCCGGCCGGGCATGGCTCAGCGGTTGAGCGTCGACCTAGGATCCAGGCAATTGGGGTTCGATTCCCGGTCAGGGCACATGCCCGGGTTGCGGGCTCAATCAATGACTCTCTCATCATTGATGTTTCTATCTCTCTCTCTCCCTCTTCCTTCCTCTCTCTGAAATCAATAAAAATATATTTAAATATATATATATATATATAAAATTCTTAAGAAAGCCATCTATTTGAAATATATATATTTTTAAATTGTTAAGGGGTACAGTTTCTGGTGTAACTTTATAATCATTAGATTATCTGGTATAATTCAAGCATGTATATTTCAAGCAAGCCTTTAGGTCAACACACACACATTTTTAAGTGGAATGCAAGTATTCCCTGGGATTGGGAGAATAAAATCGCTCAGAACAATTATCTTCTATACATAGTGAATAACGCCTGCCTTGGGTATGAATTCTTTATTAAGTCCATAAGAAAGCATCGGCATAGTCAACATACACCTCATGACCTGGACCTAACACATTAATAGCGGCAATCATCTTCCTGACATTAATCTTATTTGGATAACTTGTAATTATCATGCTCCATTACTGATCACAAACCATTTGATTGAACAAAATTTAATTTTTTTCTTTTTGGAAGATGACAAAGTCATTGGCAATTAAAATGTGCTACCGATACTGCATTCTCACTCATGCACTAATTACGTGTCCCCCACTCACTATCAACAGTTGATAATAGCGCCTCAGAATCACCGAACTGCTCCGTCATCATTTTCCCCGTGGCTGTTAGCTTCTCTCTATCTAATTGCAATCATCATTATTGATTTTTTTGTGCACTTATGTTCTGCACTTTTAACCCCTCATTTGGTTGTACACTCTCTAGTGGCAGAAGCTACATTTGTGAACAATGCTTGCTTAGTGCAGCAACCCTGACCTTGTAAGTGTTCTTACATCTTTTCTTAAACAAGGAATTGTTGATCAGCGTCACAGCAAAACAGATGTGTTTCAGTTTGGTGTTATAGAGAAAAGAAAAGTCTCATCATCTATCATATTGGAGAAATGTTGGGTTTCTTAAAAGTATAACAGCTTTCCTAACTTCAGAGCTTGCAGTGCTTTAATAGGTAAAAATTTGATGTGACTCACCAAGTTGAGACTGGGGAAAAATAGGTTTTAGCTCACGGTTTCCTCTAATTTATTAGAGATATTTCTGCACACTGTTCCTAAGGACTGAGTTCTGCAGAACTCATTTTGAGAAAAGCTAGTTCAATATTTAAGAGCACAGGCTTTCAAGTTTGGGTTGTGTTCGAACTTTCTCTCTGCTACTTAGTAGCTGTGGACTCACGTGAATACTGAACTAAGCCCTAATATAGTCCAAGTGTGATTCCTAATGTGTAAAATGTGAAGAATAATAGCACCCGGCCAGGCGTGGCTCAGTGGTTGAGCATTGACCTAGGATCCAGGCCATCGGGGTTCAATTCCCGGTCAGGGCACATGCCCGGGTTGAGGGCTCGATCCCCAGTGGGGGGCGTGCAGGAGGCAGCTGATCAATGACTCTCTCATCATTGATGTTTCTCTCTCTCTCTCCCTCTCCTTTCTTCTCTCTGAAATCAATAAAGATATATTTAGGGGGAAAAAAAAGAATAATAGCTATGCATGATTATGTTGTAAGGACCAAATGAAATAATAGAATATATGTGAAGTGTTTATCATAATTTCCAGTTTTTAAAGCATCACTAATTTTTTAAATTAATTGAATCGATTGAATCTTAGTATTACTCATTGCTGTCTCTTAACTTGCCCTTTGTGTTCAGACCTTCTTCAGCTTACCCTCCTCTGGTAATCTTTCTTTCTCCATAGGTCTAGACCTGTTTTAAATTACCTTGCAAAATGTCTATGTTCCAAGAACCTATGTGAATCAAATCCAAGCCAAAAGGTTTTATCTTGGGAAATTTTAAAATATCCTCGAGGAAAAGAGGCTCTGCAGAGCTCCTCATGATATTTCAGTTCTTTAGGTTACTAACCAACAAAGCTCCTTTCTCTTTGAAATAGTGTTTTGTTTTCCTTCTGGGACATTATTTCTATTGTTTGACCAATGTTCGCCTCATTAATTTATCTTTGGTCAAAGAACAGCTCTATTGTCAAATATATATTCCAATGACTCTGCAATCTCTTTTGAGAGCCGCTTTCCCCCTTGTAGAAGGTTTCCGAGAAAAGGCACTTTTTTCCTAGCTATTTTCAGAAACTCACCCTCTGTTTTGGAGACAATTCTGTTTAATTTTAGCCTTTTGTGTGTGTGCAATAGCAGGTTTAATCCAGCCCAGGGACAGCTTTCCTTCACTGGGTTATCAACTCCAGCCAGAGTGAAGGGCTATTGTCTAGCCATGGGCCTGACTTAATTTGCATGCTGCTTAATTCCAATTCCATTCTATTGTCCTGCTCTACTTTGCCTTCTTCTCAGCTGGAAGAAAAGTGAACCAAATGCAGCAGAGTCTCAATCAATGCAGAACCACAAAAACATGCCTCAACCAAAGGTCATAATGTTGAGCTCAGAGGCTTTGAAAGTAATCAGCGGAGGAAAACGAAATATACATACAAAGCATTTTCCCCTGTCGCTGCCTTCTCGGTATCTGTCGCCTGGCGCAGCAGCCCTCCTGGTGAAGGGAGGAATACCTACCTATCAGCATAATGACTTCCCATTTGCGGCAATCAGAAAACAAGCAACTGCAATAAAGAGAATGGTCGCCGAAGAACATTCTTGAGAAGTAGAGTAAGTCTTTCCCAAAATGAACAAGAGGGGCCAGAGGAAGCGATGTACCCTGTATAAGAAAACAAATACGGCCCGAGTTCTGTTCGTATTTCCAGTATCATTTGATACCGAGATTTTTCTATTATAATCAACATGTAATGCATACAAAAGTAGATAGACAGCAATACCATGGGAAAGAAGCATTTGCTTGCAAAGGAATAGACTTTAACTCCAGTGGCAGCAGCTAAGGAATCATTTAACGGGGGTGATAGAGGACACGGCCCAGTTAACACTGAGCCCAGGAAATGACAACAATCATTCCCCCTGTAACTGCAGGTCCGTTTGTGCATCGTTATCGCATTCAAGGAAGGTGAAACAACTCACACGTTCTGTGTTGCCCAAAACCTGAGATAGCAAAAAGGAATGAAAATGCCTAGCTAGGGCATCATAAACAATTGAAGAATATGGTTTGGGGCTATAAAGTTCTGTATTTTAAAGCCTGAATGTTGAGTACATCCACACAATGGTGGGAAAAATGTTTTGCGATTGTTGTATCCATTCTAATGCTAAATAATAAAATGTAGAATGATTAATCTGATGGAAAGATGTTGACCAAGGTAAGATTTTGACTCTGCAAATACATATTAAGTGCCTTCTACCACCCTAAGTGCTAGAAAGTCAATGTATGGTCAGCAGGTTCAAATCGGTAGTTGGAGAATACAGTAGATTTCTTTACCCATCCCACCTGACTACAAATTCTGGGCTATATTAGTGGATAATGCAGATTATAGAGCACACAGTAAAACCTGGACAAGATCAAGATAGCTTTACTAGTACCCTTGTGTAGCAGACTTGGTCCTCAACATCAGACATAACATAGTTGCATCCACATTTTATTCAGAGGGAAAGAGAGAGACAGAGACAAGAGATAAAATTATGTTTAAGCTAATTATTTACTTTACAAAAAGACCTGGGATTTTTTTTCTGGTATTAATTAACTGTTCTATGATTGTCATTTATATAGAAAGTTAAAAATAATTCTTTCTCACTTTCACTTCCCCTTGTGGTATCTTGTCTCCATGAGAGCCACTATAAGTACCTTTCATCTTTGTAAGAGCATCACAGTCTCAAAACATCCCTTTAAATGGAGCTGATCTATGGCACCATCCTTGATATGCAACACCTAAAGAATTAGCTTAACTGTGATTCTGAAGAATCCTACACACATCCTGTGGATGCACACACACCATGTCAAGATGACAGGTTTTTCTAATTCCAGCTTCTAGTCACATGATTTTATTGACATAAAAATCTACCATTTAACTGAAGAAATCAGTTTCCTTCCCTTGCATCTTACTTAGTAGATTCCTTCAGGCTGATTGTATTCTAGTAATTTCTGGGTTATGGTTTTATTGTATCTCTCGTATACAATAAAAATGCACGCAAGTCTTCAAGAAGCCTATATGAATTCTGATTAGGTTGCATACTTTTGTCAAGTTTCAACTGTGTCAGTACTTCATAGACAGTAATTAATCTGTCTCTGAGGTTCCTTTTACTTTGGTAGCATTGTCTATAGTCCATCCTTCTGAAAATATGCTAATCTGGTGAGTCCATTAGTTTATAGTTTCACCAGTCAATTCTTGTGGAGGAAATGTGTGGCTAGTTCATTCACCTATAGAAAGTCCTTCCATAGCAGGGCTACCCAGATATCTCCCTAGGAATCTGAACTTCATAACCTAGCTCTTTAGCATTTAATGCATTTATTATAATGATATGTTTTGTATCAGTTCAAGGCAAAGCAAAGTCATAGTCAAATTAGATGAAGGCCCAAATACAAAATCAGATAGACACAATATGGATAACAAGCCCATATATGGTCCTCTCTTCTTTCTATCCATGTCTCAACCTATGTGTTGGATTGCTCTCTTTTATTTGTCCTTTCTAGACATACAAGTTTAAAACTATCCTCTATGAATCCTATTTCATTTTACCATGTAGTAAGTCCCTTTTACAAAGGGACTGTCATTCAGTACAATAACCTGACTTATCTATTCTCTTGTACAGTGTAGCTGGTGCTTCAATTCAGAAGCTGAAATTTCATATAATCTTAAGCAAAGACCTGGTGTATTGTGAGAGGGACTTGAGAGGTGGATTTGAGATCCCTGGGGGGTTAAAACTTCATAAGAGAACAAATAAATACATAAATGAATGAATGGGCATATAAAAAAAACACACATAAATACTATTAATCAGTTGTATAGTAAGGTAATTATTTCACAACCACTTACAGAAACAATCCACCTTAACCTTTTAATTTTGAATAAAAGGTACATATCCAAATGAAAAATAAAACCCATGTAGCTCTCCCTGTTCTTCTGGCTCTTTCTGTTTACCATGAATCTGTTTGTCACATTATTGTTATTGTCATATTATTATCTTGTTATATTTCTCATAGTGCTTTAGAGATCAAAATATAATTTTACTTATAGTGTCCCATTTATACGTGGCAGCCAGCTTCAGAAGCAGAGACAAAAGATTATACTTCATGTTTTATAAATGGAGAAACTGAAAGTACTTTTTCTGAACATATTCTATTAACATAAAAAGCATATCATAAAATCAAGTTTCTGATTCTTGGGTTAGTGCCTTTCACCTGTTCATGTAATTGACAAAGAGCGAACAGGCAAGCTCAGTGGCTTTGACAGCCCTGGATGCCCCTAAGTCACCTTCTCTTTTCAATAATGATATCTTTAAAAGTAAATGTACTCAAGACCAGCATAGACTTGAGCCAAGAAAAAGACCAAATACGGCTAAGGAGTGAGATATAGCACTCCAAGTAATCGTTCATTTTCAACACTGAGAACACTGGACAGGCAACCTAGGTCTAGGATGGCATGAGAGTCCCAAGTTCTACAGTAAAACTGACCCTGACAACAGAAAGATAACTTACACAAATTAATAAATCAAGCTGACTCAACTGATGAGATTTATACTTTTAAAAAAATATTGAATTCATCCAAAAATAGAAGTGTCTCTGGTTTCTGGTCCTTGCAGTGCAGTCAAGCTCCTCTGACACTTTCTTTTGACCCTGGAGCATAGGTGTTATTGCTTAGAGCCACTTAACTGCTTTATCCATGGGGGACTGTCAGTGGGCATATCTCCCCACCCAGTACCGTCAGGATGAGCAAGCCCCAGGCATGGCCCCAATTTTTATCTCTCAGTCAGCATTGTACAGCCAGGCGTACAGCTCCCTTGTCTCCAGCTAGTCTCTGGAAGCATGGTGACAGGTAATTATAAGAGGTAAATAGGCCGGGCATTGTCATTTTCAGAAACTGCTTGCAAAGCACACAAACTCCACTTGCTGCACACCCTCTACTTCAACATCCAAGACATATTAAAAGGATTTTTATTTAGAATTCTATGTTCCACAACCGTTTTGTAATTTTTTCTCCCAGCAGAGAACTTTTATTTGCTCTGAGTAATAGGTTTGTTTTTTTAAAACCAAGCAGTTTTTCTCAGTGGTTAGAGCATCGGCCCTCAGACTAAGGGTCCTGAGTAGGATTCCGGCCAAGGGCACATGCCTTGGTTGCAGGCTGGGTTCCCACCTCTATCAGGGTGAGTGCAGGAGGCAACCAATCAATGTGTCTCTCTCATATCGATGTTTCTTTCTCTCTCTCTCTCTCTCCCTTCCACTCTCTGAAAAGCAATGGAAAAAATATCCTCAGGTAAAGATTAAAGGGAAAAAAATAAAATAAAACCAAGCAGTTTACTGTGGCTGACCAACAGTCTAGGTTATTATGGGCAATTAAGAATAAAATATAGAGACTCTTCAACCATAGTGATGCAAGAGACAATGGAAAAGTTCCCATTCAGCATGCTTCCAATGTTTCCCAGGGAGGAATTTGTTTCTTAGGTCATCATATTAGATTGAACAGCGTTTCCATTTCCTGAAGTCTGTTCTCTTAGACAGCAACTCAGCACAGGCTGCTCTACTCATGTTGAGGGGTAGGAAGTATTATTATTATTGTAAACAATTTGGGAACATATGATTTAATTTGAAATTGGTTTACATCAAATTATCTTTTTAAAGGGGAAATATGGGTGTACATACATTGGTTCTTTTAGGGTTTTTCTTTTATATTGGCTCGCTTTTACAATTTTAACTTAAATTATCATGAAAGAACTGTTTTCTTACACCCTCCACATCTTAATCTTTAAAAAGTACATATCTCACAGCTAACAGTAAGCACAGCATTTTGTTTGCTTTCAAAGAGAGTGTCTCATCTCAGTTGCTTTAACCTATTTACCTGCTCAATAATTTCATTATATAACTCACTGTTCCAAAGTGGTAAACAGAAATACAGCCATGAAGCTATTGTCAGTTCTAACTGGGGAGAGCTGCTGATCATAAATCCTGAGGGTGTCTGCATGGCACTTAAACTTATAATTGAGAGATGAATGCTGTTTTTCAGTTTCTCTGGTAATCCAAGGCTGGACTCTATAATGAGCTATATTGGTTCTGTGTGAAAAGACGTACATTTGACCTGGTGTTCAGAGGTCAGTTCAATAGAAGTGTGAAAGGAATAGGAAGATTGTCAAAGTCAGACATATGCCTGAGAGGCTTCTGGTAATTTAGTTTGCTGCCTGAGCATCTGATCATTTATTTAGCTTCCCTGAGAGATTTGATAACGTTTTTATTTGCTATTTTGAAATTGGATTTTTTTCCCCCACAGAGCTTGTGGAGAGGGACTGGAAAGATCAGCACTAGCTAGTATCAACAAATGTTGATGAATCTCTTCAGGGTACTTAAAATAAATTGCATTCAAAAACAGAAAAGGGAAGAAAAGAAGAGACATGGGACGCCGAGCGAGAAACGGAGAGATAATGCTACATTTGTTTGCATTAAGACATCCCTTTCCATCATGAACATCACTACAAGTAAGGCAGAGTGAGACAATTAATGTAATAAAATTTTAGGGACTAACAGAGGTCAAAGTCTAAATCTTCTGGAATTTAAATGGACCAGAGTATGTATTCTCTAGCAGACTAAAATAATAATTTATTGATGGCAGATCTACTAGGTGATGTTAATGGGGTCAGATTGAAGGCCGTTCACTGAAAACGTGATCTGCCCTGATGGAAGCCAGAGAACAGAGTTCACAGGGTCACTGTCTGCCTTCAAGCCTACTGGGTAAGAATCTCTGGGCTGTGTGTACTCTACACTGAAATGATTGATTAAAATGAAACCTCCAAATCAACATTGGCTGGACCATTTCTTTCTTCCAAACCATAGAAGCTTCCTTGGGAAGGGTCAGACCACAGGCCCCCACTGTGAAGCAGACGGAGCCTTGGTGAGTGCAGCTCATCAGCCAGCACTCTCTCCTTTATGAGTAGATGTGACAGCTGCTTATGCAGGGGGGTTGAGGGACACAAAATATCCTCTTCTTTCAAAACACACCCTCTTGTGATAGTGCCAGAACCTCTCACAATGTCATCCTGTGCCCCAGTCATTTTTTTCTTTTCCTCCATATGCACTGGGGACTCTTTGCAATCTGACTCATTCTAAAGTTGTCCTTATTAGCTCAAAACAGAAGGCCCATTCTTCCTACCCACAGTTTGTAATACTTGTACCAACTGCCTTCTGGTCACCCTTCTTGATAGCCAGCAAAAATTCCATCTCGATGTATCTGAAACCCAAACTATCACATGCCCCACAAAGCCATTTGTCTTCTGACTTCCATACTGGTATTTCTGGTCCCCATTTGCTGTTGACAGGCTCAGAAAAATGTGTACTATCTTTTGACCTTTATTACTCTTCTGAAAATTATACCTAATAAGTTTTCAATGTCTTCTAACTTTAACCTTCAAAGACGATTAACTGATTCTTATCTTCACCATTCTCCTATTGCCTGATTTACCTTTCTAAAGTAGAACTGACCCGGCTGGGTGTGGCTAAGTAGTTGAGCATGGACCTAGGATCCAGGTTCAGCTCCCGGTCAGGGCACATGCCTGGGTTTCTGGCTCAATCCCCAGTGGGGGCTGTGCAGGAGGCAACTGATCGATGACTCTCTCATCATTTATGTTTCTATCTCTCTCTCTCTCCCTCTCCCTTCCTCTCTCTGAAATCAATAAAGATATATATATTATTAAAAAAAAAAAAAAAAAGTAGAACTGGATCATAAGGATATCTTTCTCTAAATACTTGAATGGAACCCACAGAGAAAGGCCAGTCTACTGAAATGATATTAAATTCCTACCTAACCAATTTCCAGCCTCACCTCTCACTACAGCCCTCACACACTATTATGGGCTGCATACCCTAATTCCCAATACCTCAGTTGTGATTGTTTTTGGAGATAAAGTCTTTAAAGAGGTGATTACATCAAAATGAAGTCATTAGGGTGGGCCATAATGCAATCAAACTGGTCTTATAAGAAGAGGTAATTTGGACATAGACAAGTACATCACATTGGAAAGGCCATGTGAGGACACAGAAAGAAGATGGCCATCCCAAGTCAAAAAGAGAAGAGAGGCTTCAGAGGAAACCAAACCTACCAACACCTTCATCTTTGACTTTTAGTCTCCAAAACTGAGAAAATGAATTTCTGTTGTTTAAGCCATTCAATCTATGGTATCTAGTTATGGAAGCCCTAGGAAAACAATACACATTTTAAAACTTAGTAAAACCATGCTATTCTTCATGTACAAAAACATCATTACACTACATCTTGCTCAGGATTTGTACATGATTTTTGGTATTTAATGCCTTTCACTATCCTTACACATGTTATCCTGAATGCTTAGCTCAAATGCTGCCATTTTCTAGAATACACCCTAGATTCCTGAACTTGAAGATTCTCCTTCCTTTGACCACCAGTAAGACTTTATTTGTAACTCTAGTAAAAACTACCACAGACTGACACATACTATAATCATATATTTATTTATCATTTTCCCTAGTGCACTTCAGTCCTTAGCAGGAAGCACTTTATCTATGACATTGTTATAGCTTCCATAGTACCTTAAACTGTGCTCTGCAAACAGGACTGTAATTCCATTAGGGAAACAGCCATGTTTACCTTACCACCTAGCTGCCAGCACCAGCACAGTTCCTATGTGAAACAGTATCCAGTAAGTATTTAGGGAGTGAATATACGCTCAAGTCAGTTGATTAAAAAGACTCTTAGAAACCATACAATTAGCCTGGCCAGTGTGGCTCAGCAGTTGAGCATCGACCTATGATCCAGGAGATCGTGGTTCGATTCCCAGTCAGGGCATATGCCTGGGTTGTGGGCTCCATCCCCAGTAGGGAGTGTACAGGAGGAAGCCAATCAATGACTCATCATTGATGTTTCTATCTCTCTCTCTCTCTCTCTCTCTCTCTCCTTTTCCTTTCCTCTCCCTAAAATCAATAAAGACATGTATAAAAAAACAACCACCATGTAGTTAAATTTCCTCATATTACAAAATGATGCATGGAAAAGTCAGTGCCTAACTTCTAATGTTCTAGTCAGTCTCACTAAGGCTTCAAGTAGGATCCCCCCAATTCATGGCTGTTTTCAGAGCTCAATATTGTTCTTCTGGAATAATATCACCCTGATATAAAATTAGTGCATGCTCAGGGCATAAAACCAATGTGAAGTCATCACTATGTGTTACATTTCATTTATTGTATTCTAAAGTTATTGCAGTGCAAGACTTTGAGAGAATGAGTCCTGGATAATCAGATGTATAAGGAGTGACATATTAGATGACAGACAATGCAAAGTGATGCCTGACCATTTTCTTTTCATGGTTCTTCACTGAGATGCCACAGCCTGTCAAGAGTAAACATAAAGGTGTTAGACACCAAGCATTTCTGTGTATGTGTGTGTCCGTGCATGCATAATGCTAGGATAAAGAAGCACTGAAAATGGAGTCCAGAAAGACAGTGGGGGGATGGAAAGTGTTCTAATGAGAAACTCAAACGACTTTAAGGGTGTTTTTGTTTTGTTTTGTTCGTTAGCAATTGTTCTAATATTGATTGATAACATAAGGAATATTCTAAGTTTCAAATTCTATTAGATCCGGCCAATCAGTTACTGATATAGTCTATTTGTCATAGAACTGTATTAAGGTAAAAATGTATTTCCAACAGCTAATAGTGATAAAACAGACACTTTCTCTAGTGCTTATCCTTGTAATGCAAGTCCTCTTACCCTTGGCACAACTAACGTTTTGGGCCAGATGGGTTTTTGCTGTGAGGGCTGTCCCATGCATTGCAGGTTTAGCAGCACCCCTAGTCTTTACCCACTACATGCCAACAGCATCTCCCCCACCCAATTGTGATCATCACAAATGTTTCCAGACATTGCCAAATGTACCTTGGGATATAAAATAGTCACTGTTCATAAAAAAAAATGTGTTTTTTGAGATTCTATTGTTTAAGGAAATCTAACTGCTGTTCAAAACAATCAAACAAACAACAAAAAGAGAAAGAAAAAAAACCCACAATTTCAGTGGCTAAACATAGTAGTGTATTTTTTTTGCTTTAAAACAGTCTAATGTGGGTCTGAGTTGAGACAAGTGAGGTGTGGTACTTGTCTCATGCAGTGACCCAGGCTGCTGTTAGCTCTGCCAACTTCAAGGTTGCCCTGACTTGATCCACAGTCAGCAGATGGGGAAAGAGCTGCCTGGTTCCAATGAGTTCTCTGTTAATAGATGAACCATGCTAACATTTGATCGGAATAAAAGGTTGACATGAATAAATGGTTGATGTAAATAAAGAGCTCTGGGCAAAGATGACAATTCTGGAATAGCAAAGAGCTATTGAAACATGTAGAGAATTTACTAAGGACAGAAACAAGCTCCAAATTTAAGTTGTTCAGAGTCAGACAGAATGGAGATTTGGCCTGCTTGACATAATACTTCTATTCTTTTTTCAAAACATAAACTATAAATTTCTTGGGCATATTTGACTGATAAAATAAAATAAACTTTCCTAAAATTTTCTGACCAACATCTATTTTCAAGAAGTTCTTTGAATACCAGTCTTATGGGCAGAGTTGCATTTTCTAGTCATGGAGTAAAAGCCTTAATGAGAATTTGGCCATTAATGGTAACCCATGGGGTTAGTCTTCTCTGAGCCATTTCAGATAACTTTTTGCTTCCATTTGTGAGAATAATTGTAAATAATGTCTCCTTTAGATCTCAGGGAGAAAGCTTTTACTGCAGGGTCCTTAAAAGGTACCTGAAGGACTGAGCTCAGCATATTCTCAAAGGATTTATAGACATCTTCACAATTCAGGGGTTTAAGAATACAATCCAGTTACTTTTCTTCTTCTAACATAATGTAATAAAATAATAGATAGTTTAATTTTCCTAGTGCTTACGACAAGTGTTTTATTCATTACAAGAGGGGGTAAAGACTAACTCTCCATTTTCAAGCTGTTTCAGAAAACAAGAATGGATTCACTGAAAACCTTCTTTCCAAATAAAGTGGCAAAAGCCAGTGTACAATTAAAATTACCAATTGTTTATGTGAATTTAATTGTTGATGAACTTTTCTCACGACATACACATGAGTATCCACGTGGCTATAGGAGACAGGCAGATCCTAGAATCTGTAGCTTTCTTGACATGGGAAAGGGAATGATTGTAATTAATTATTTATTTATGAAAATTAAAAGATAAGCTGTTTATCAAGACTGTCTACAATATTTTCATTGCTTTAAAAATTAGAAAACAGTAACACAAATACACTCTTCTACCTCAGCAGCTTTAGGGAGAAAAAAAAGCCTTCATGTAAAAAAAACCAGAATGATACAAGCATTTTATATTTTACCCCCAAACTATCTGCTTTTCTATGTTCAACACTCATATCTCTTTTCTGCATATTTTACGAAAATTCATTTTTATAGTATTAAACTTGAAGCATTGAGTTTAAGTTTTAATAGCCACACATATTTTGTTATGTTTTACACAGAAACATAATATATTTTAAAAGAGACCTCTTTAAGAATGGCACCAAACCCTTCCAAACAGATATACTTTCAAGGTCATCAGATGCATCTTGATGAATAATTTGGAGATGAATGTGTTCTCTGACTGCAATTCGACTATATTTGGGCTGTGGTTTACATAAAAATACAATTTTTAGAGAAAAATCATCATCTTATCTGAAAATGTTTCTGGGGATAGCTTGTTGCCCAGTGATTCATTCCCACAGATGATGCCAGATAAACTGAATATATTTGAAGGCAAGGAACGACACCCTGGGCTACAAGATGAATTCATTTATCAGGCTTTCACCCTAGGTGGTCCAGTGGTGACTAGAGCTTAGGAACTGGATATCTTCATTGCAGCTATGCTCCCAGAGAGCAATCTTCATCATTTCTCTGCTACTGCTTTCAAATGACACAGAGCTCTGTGCAGGAATAAACTGTAATGTATGGCTACGGCCCTAAACATGTGTATAAGGCTTTACTTAATGTCATAAAATGAGAATCCTGTGCAGGCAACCATTATTTAAACTGCTTTACTAGTGAGAGAGGCCACATGCTACATCTACATTTTTATCTCTTTTTCATAGAGATACACAGAAACCTTATTGAGAGTTAACATTTTCCTATAAAGGGGATGGAGACGGGTATGTATTAGTTACTGAGGGGAAGATGGTATACTGGATATAACTTAGCATGCTATGAAATTCAAGCACTAGACAAATGGGACTTAAGTACAAATAAATTTATTATTTCACATAATAAGAAGCTCGGGGAAAGGGTGTTTTCTAGGGCTGTTTGAGTCAGTGGCCCAGTGGTGATATCAAGGACCATATTTTTTTCTGGCTCTTCTTGCCGGTCATTCTCAGGATGTTGGTATTATCCTCAGACTAGCTTGGTTTATTGTCACAAGATATCTGCCCTAGAGCAATCAAGGCAGACTCTTCCTTCTTCATAAGCATTAGGAAAAGACCTCAGCACTGAATATTACTCTTTTTTTTTAAATCTGGTTGAGCCTACCCTAGTAACATGTCAACTGCTGAACCAATTCAAGTAGTCAGAAAAATGTTCTATCTCAAATGGTGTAAAATTACTGGGATCTGTAACTGGAGTGCTATCAGTTGGGAAAAAATAAAAGCCTGAAAAATACCAGGGTGCCTATTAATGAGGAAGAGGGAAAAACCATCACTCTTGGATGAAATCAACAGTGTCCACCAGGCATATCATCAAGGCAGACTTGAGGACCCAATTCAGACAAGCCACGTCCTATTAACTTGACTGACCTATAGCAAATTAACAACCCAGAACTCATTTTTCATCTGCAAAATAGGGATGGCATTCCTTCCTCTTAGCATGACCAAGTTTATTTCAAGGAAAAGCAAATGTCCATCTCTAAGATATGCCTAATTATCTTATAAAGATGTTCATCAGAATCTACTAAGAATTAATCATTTAGAAAATAACTATGTAGACCCAGTGCCAGCAGACATCACTTCAAAAATAAGTCAGGGACTCCAGGGCCCTGACTGTCACCCTGCCATCCATCACTGTGCCTCTCCATCCTGCCTGGGATGGGAGGGAATCCAGAGGCTTAATATATGCTGTGGTCCCTAAAACTAAATAAGATAACATGACACTTTCCTAACGGAATTCTTCTAAATATACATTTCAATTGATTAACATGGCTTTTCTCTTATTTCAAGACAAAGCGATTCTTTACTATCTCTTAATTGATACATTCATTAGTGTTGTTTAATGCAGTTTTAAACCCCTGAAGTCTATTCTAATGATATCATCTGTTATTCTTTCCTTCTACACAGCATTCCCTACCTTTCTTTATAGAATATAATTATCTTCCCCAAATGCTCTGTTCTTATTGCTATAGAATGCATTATATAATTGATTCCTATGCCAACAAGGTAGAAGTTTATATTTTACGATAAATTATTCCCCAGACAATGACTCATTCATGGTTTAATTCAATAGATCTAACATATATTTAAAGTCTTTCTGGCTAGCTTCCTGCAAAATGCTGTAATCATCCTTCTAGACCCCTTTTTCTCCTTTCTTATTTTTATCTCTATTTATATTTCAAGGTGTAATAGTGATGTGCCTCCTCCTCACTTTATATGTGATATATGACATACACATTAAAAGGTAGCAATCAACTGCAGGTGCATTGATTAAATTGGGTCTCATGAGGAAGAGCTGAATGATATTTACATTGATTTAAGTTTCTTCATCACTAATTTTGCCTGCCACTCTCTTTCATAGAATGTTTACTTTGGTTTCAGTGCACAAAGCATATGTTTCAATTTATAAATTAAATATTTGAAAGAACATAAAATAATTGATCATAGTTTCCTGAAAGATGGAATTTGTCACATATTTGGCTTACGGACCAGATCAAATGTTTCAGTTTGAAGAGTTGTTTTTGAGAAAATTAAATGATATTAAATGTATATTTAGCTTACTTTTGAAAATATTTAAAATTTAAGGTCCAAATAAAACATAATTGATAAAAGTAAACAAGTTGAAGTCTTACTGAAAAATCGAAAGGTAGGTATATCAAAAACGTAAGCAAAATATATGTTTACCATATGTCTTAGTAAGCTTGGGTTGCTATAACAAAATATCATAGACAAGGTGACTTAAAAAACAGGCATTCATTTCTCACACTTCTGGGGACTGGGAAGTCCAAGATCAAGATGTCCACAGATTCATTTCTTGGTGAGGGCTCACTTCCTAGCATGCAGATGAACGCGTTCTGGCTATATCCTCACAGGGAGGAGAGAAGCAATGGTGTCTTTTTCTTTCTTATAAGGGCAGTAATCCTATCACGGGAGCTCTACTCTCATCCTAATTTAATTATCTGCCAAAAGCTCTTGGCCTAATACCATCATGTTGAAAGTTAGAGCTTGAACATGTGAATTTGGTGGTGGACGCAAACATGCAGCGTATGACACCATGGGACTCAGTAATCTCATGACTAAGTGTTCGAGTGGAAAGAGAAAAACTTATGTCAATACAAAGATCCGTACATGAATGATTATGGCAGCTTTATTCATAATTGCCAAAAACTGGGAACAACCCAAATGTCTTCAACGGGAGAAGAGATGAAGAATTTGTGAGGCAATTATAAAATGCAATACTAATCAGCAATGAAAACCGCAAACTTTTGATCTCTGTAATAATGTGGATGCATTTTAAAAGCATTGTGCCAAGCAAAGGAACGCAGACAGAGAAAGCAACTACCATGCGGTTCTGTTTATGTGACATCCTAGAATAGGCAAAACTACAGGGAGAGAAATCAGATCAGTGTTTGCCAGGAACTGAGATGAGGCAAGGGAATTGGTTACAAACGAGCATTTAGGAAATTTGAGGTTGATAAAAATATTCTGTATATTAATTGTATTGGTAGTTACATGATTATAAAAATTTATCAAAATACATGAAACTGTACATCTATATAAAAAATGTACCTTTTAAAAAGTTGATATTAAAAAAATAAATTAACATAATCAAAGGACATCTTTGGAAAACTAATTTGAACAGATGTCAGCTATTACTACAGTAAAATGGTGACTCATTAAAAAGTAAATGGAACAGTCATTTTTGAATGTTGGGATAACCTATATGATATACCAGCTTCTACTTGTGAGAAATGTCACTATTATTTCCTGGTTATCTCAGAGATGCAGACCTGTCTTACTGAACCTGGGGGGTTGTCTTGGGCATCAGCAGAACAGTTCTAACCATGTGAAGAACATCAATCAATGCCTGTTCAAAAGTCTTGTCCTGTGGTTTGCCATTGGCCATGAAACACTCATCAGCACCTCTCTTTTGAATAAGAAACAGAAACAGGAACTAGGATGGGAACTTTGATGAAGCGAGGTTAACATGGCTCGTTTAGAAGCCGCAGGAATTGAGACATCCCATGAGAAGCACATCAAAGGAGCGTTCTAACATACATTTGTACTGTTTCAGATTTGTTCTTTTCAATGAAAGGTAATATTAGATAGGAAAAAGATAGAAATAATTCATAAGAAGAGTTTTAAATGCTGGCTTTGCCCCCTTAGAGCTCTGTAGAGTTAGTCAGATTCCTTAACCACTTTCAGGTCTCAGATTCCTCCTCTATCAAAAGCCCAAGAATAATGCTTTTACCATCCAGGTGATTTACACAAGACATACACATACACACACATATATGGTAAGACTCAGTACATATGCATATACTTATTCACACATAAGTGCTCAGTACCTGGGAGCTATTAGTAATTATTATTACATCACCCCTTCCCACTTTAAGTCCCTTTAACTATCAACCAAGTGTATAAATTAGTGTTTATTGTTTGCTGAATAACACACCACCTCTAAACTTAGTGGCTTAAATAAAAAGTAATAATTGGTTATTATTAACAAGTCCACAGGGGAGCTGGGCAGTTCTGCGGATATGTACCATGCTCCACTGATCTCAGTTGGGTTTGCTGTTGTATTTTTGGTGAACTGGCAGAATGCCTGGGAACTGGGTCTCACCGGGGATGACAGTGGTTATGGGCCTCCTGCCGTATCATCCAGCAGGCTAGCTGGGGTTTGTGCACTTAACAGAGGCAGGTTCCAAGAGGGTTAGTGGACATGGGCAAAGCCTCTTGAATTCTCAGCTCGTAACTGATGTAACGTCACTTCCACACTGACTAGCTCCTTTTGTCCTGATGTGTACTCTTAATATTCTTCAGTCTTGAGACATCCTTTGGTATTTTTTTCTGATTCTCATCAGCTTCATAAGATATTTCTAAAAATATCTAATAACATGTAACCTATAGTCCTCACATATAGCAGCCCTAAACCAGAAAATCATGCATAACAGATGCTTAGCATAGGAAAGTTGTATACCTTAGATGTTAATGAATTAGGAGAGATTGCACTTCTCCACTAAACTCTCATAATTTATTACGAATCTTCTCTCTTTTCATTACATTATAGTTGTTTATTTACACCCATGGCATGACATATTGTTTCTGGAAAACAGGGATTCAGTGTTATTCCGCCTGTACCCACTGACTGAGACATTTTATATGCACAGCAATACTTATTGAGTAAACACTATTAGGGCCACCATGTAGCAAAAGAGAAAGAGATTGTTTTAATCATGACTTATCAAAGAATAGCCTAAGAATGGAGGTGAACCATGAAGTCTGGGAATAAATTCTATTTGAGAAAAAGTTTTAGTAACCATTCCAGCCACCAAGAAGAAATCCTAGAGTCAGAAACACAGAGACAGACAATGTGGTTAAAATGGGCAAAAAAGATTGACTTATTTCGCTGGAACATTCATTGGAGTTGGGGCTGTAAGAAAAGTCAAGAAACAAATTCAAAGAACCTTGAGCTAAAATATTTAGTTTAAATCCATGTAAGTATTTAATTAGTGTGAAATAATTAACATATTAAATAATAAGAGATAATTATGACATTAACTCTCATTAACCATTAAGCTTATCAGACTAGTTAGCCTTTACATTGATCAACCAGGACATAGGCAAATTTAACCAAGGTAATTACACTCTGAAGAAGGAATGTGACATTGATGGAAAGGTGAGAAAATAATATACTGTAAGAAAGTTCTTGTGTATTATAGGAGTAATTAAGAATACTTAAGAAATTCAAAAACTTGAAGAGAAAGTGGGTGTTTAAAGAAAAATAGGTCACAGATTGTGAAGATTTTCCATATCAGAGCCCTCCACTGACAGTCCCTGAAACCCAGAGGCAGAGTTTTGAAGTCATATTATGGACCAGTCTTGGACATGGTGCACATAAACTGTCCCTCTATTTCACTGGCCAGGACCTAGTTGCAAGGCACCAATCTCCTGGAAGGGAGGCTAGAAAATGCAGTCCTTATTTGGCTTATCCAATTTTGATTGCTTAAAACATTATATAAGAACTTGAATAACAAAACTCAACCTTTTGTGCGGGGAAAAATGTGACAGTTAGTGATGTATATGTTCCATGCACTTAATATGCACACATGTGCACGCAAGCGCACATGCACATATAATTTGGCGTTTACAAATTTGCAAGCCTCAGACGGAGCATCCCCTCTGGAAGACCATACTTACAACTGGGAGGAAAATTCACCGTTAGTGAGTCCCAAGAGAATAAGGAGGACCCATGTCAGGAAGCGATACTTTCAAATTGAAGCTTGGGTTCAAATCGCTTGAAGGTCTTACTAAGCATGCAGAGGCCAAGGCCCAAGCCCAGGGCGTCTATTTTAAGAAGCTCTCTGAGGTCACCCGGGTGTACACTCTGGGAAACACTGCCCGGGACCCTTCTACTATTGGATCACTCATGGTTTGTGGCTCCTTGTTTCCTCCATGCCTGCTGCTGAAGCTCAGCATACGGTCATGACAGCAGCCGATCTAAAACCTGTTCAGTGGCGTGAAGGCAGCCTGATCATTGGCCTTGTAAGCCCCTATACCATATTTCCTATTTTTTCTTCTTTACTCTGGACACCAAATATTTCCTTCAAAGGAACTGTCGAAAAAGAACCTCACACTTTATAAACTTAAGAGGAAGACCCACTCTGTATGTAAAGCATTGTATCTTCTTCTTATAATACATATTTTTAAATTTTCTGCTAAAAGTAATAGTTTTTCAAGCTATTTGGGATTATCAGGTTAACTTTTTAAACAAAAAATGTTTTTTATTGATTTTTAGAGAGAGAGGAAGGGATAGAAACATCGATGAGAAAGAAACATCATCGATAGGCTGCTTCCTGCAGGGGTCCCAGCTCCCAACCTGTGCCCTGACCAGAATCGAATCAGTGGCCTCTGGTTCATGGGTTGGGCTCAAGCACTGAGCCACACCAGCCTGGCCAGGTTAACTTTTGACAAACACAAAGAATGAATCTCATCTTACATGGTTTTGAGGAAAGGTGACAGGACAGTTACAAAAATGATTCCATTAGTTGCCAGACTGGAGTTAGAGATGGACAGCCATGCTTTTGGGTAACCCTTCATCTATAGGTCACCAACAGATTCAATGGCATATTTCACTCAATCTGTTATACAGAGTAACTCTTGCCTCACAGTATGTCATAGCGACTTAGCACCTCTTAACTTTCCCTTTTTCTCTTTACCCTTGTTCATCATTACACAAAGTTTTGTGCTTTACTATTTATTTTCACATAATAGTTATTCGTGAGTTTAAATAATTCCCAAAGAATAAAATTTAATCACTTCTTGAAAACTATTTTATTAGTAAAACCTAATAGAAGTACATTTTGGTTATGCTTTCAAGTAAACAAATACTGAATATAAGTTCAAATTCAAATGTACCTTCGAGACTTTTCATTTTTACTTCAGTAAGCCAAGACAGACTATTTCCTCAAACTCGGACTATTGACAAACTTATTTCTTAACTCATACCACAGTCCTTCACACTTTAATTTACGCTATATACACAAGCAGAGCAGCATTTCTAAACCCTCGCCTGCCTTATCCATTCCTCTGCTCAAAATTTTAATGACTTTCTGCTTCCAAAAAGAAAAATATTAAGCTTTCCACTTAATGCTCTCCAAATTCGGACCCTAAATTTGTCAACGACTAAGCCTTTTTATACAGACACTTTAATCCATCTCCAGACATACCTTACTTACATACTTTTTGGTTTTACAGGAGATGCATTTCTTCTGTCTCCTTCTATCTCATTCCTACCAAATCTGGAGACCTGTGTAGACAGTGGATTTCTCGCTAAGTCAGGGCAACCTCATGAATCACCTTTAATAAATGGGAATTCAGCCTCTGCCTGTTTCTGCCGTGTTGCTAGTTCTGGAAAGCAAGCTTCCTTGGTTCTACAACTGATTGTATCCGAGCTCCCATTAATCTTTCCAAATGAAGAGAGTGGTCTATTCCTGTGGATTTCCCCCCAGGTGGAAACCGGAGTCCTGATGCTGAGCATCGTTGCCTTACCTGAGCCCATTTTACCTACTGTTTTCAGACTTCCCTGCCATTGACTTCCAGCCAGCTAACCTAGGATGATGAATGCTCCTGGACTGTCATGAGTGCATCCCACTTAATTGTTGGGTCATCCATTACTTACTGTAGGGAGGAACCCCTGGTGCCAGCAATTTCTCTGATTAATAATTCATTACTGTAGCTTGCTATTTGGGTGGAAACAGCTGCGGGGGTTCTGCTCTGAGGCTAATCTCCAGGGGTGGGGAAAAATCTCGGAAATATTGCAGCCATGCAGTAAGGTCTAGCAGCTCAGGCTTAGGTCCCATTACCTCGTAGCCGGCAAGAACTTTGGATAGGACAAGAGTGATATGAAAAAAGAGAATATAAAAAGAACTCATTTCTAGAAGCAAAGCTATAGACAAAGCAATGCAGAAATAACAATAGCTAACATTTATTGAGGGCACACTCAATAAGCACAGTAGATCAGGCACTTCTGTTTACTTGCATTTATTTACTCAATATAATCACAAACATCCAACAAGGTAGGTTCCATTATCAGGTACATTTTATAGGTGAAGAAAAGGAAGCCCAGAGGTTAAATAAGTTGTCCAAGGCCACATAGTTTATAAGTGGAAGAGCTAGTTTTACTCCAGAAACTTTATTCTTGACCATTATGAAATATTGCAAATATGTGGAGTGCAGTTTCCCAATTTTGTTGAGTATAAAACCTGGAAATATTATGACTCTAATAAACATTTCCATGATGTCTGTTACTGCATTGCCTATTAAATAGTAAAAAACAACTAAGTGATGGATAGGTTAACGTTTTAAAGCAAAGTTTTTCTTTAGCTCTATTAAGTTGGATTTCTCTTGAAGGAGACATATTAATGACCCTCCTGAAAAAATTCTGTGATTATCCTAACCTGCAATTTTATGACAAGAAGTAAAGGGGCATCCAAGAAGCTTGTTCAACCACGGTTCTACCTTGCCAGCCAAATATTGGGAAATTCCTAGAAGAGAGTCATGAAAGACAGAGGAGAGGAAGCGAAAAGGGGAATGGTCACAGGATAGGGATGGAATCCGAGAGGGAATCTCAGCCCTAATATCACCCTGTTTGAGTCACAGACAAGTGCACCTTAAGCTTAATTCTTCAGCTGCGCCGAGAATCTAGGGGAGCCTATTAAGCAGCTGAAAGAAGTCGCCTGCCTTCTCTCCCTCACATTGCTAAAGGAAGAAAGTAATTTCGTTGTATGAGCAGATGCCATTAGACTCAACCAAGGCCAGTTTAGGTTGTAATGTCACTGATACTACATCAGGAGCTTTGCATAGATGTCTCACTTAATCCAACAGGGCAAAGCAGAATTTATCATTTCTCCAGTTTTACCAGGAGACAACCAAGGCTCAAAAAGCTAACTTTGTTTTTAACTTATGCTAACATTTCATACCTGGAGCTAAATTACAAAGCATTTGAACTCAAGACTAACTGTCCAAATCTTGAGTTCTTTCTGCTACACTATGTTTCTTTTTACTTTGAGAAAAGAAGCAGCACTGTGTTTTATATGCAAATCAAGCTGCTCCACTCTGCCAAGGCATTCGGTGTCTTGAGGGATGCAAGTGTAAGCAGAAAGCACACTCCACTGATTAGGGGTGAAAAAGTTGTAAGAAGTCACCTTCTCTGTTGAAAGGTCTTCTAGTTACATTTCTACTGCCTTGGAGAGAAAAAAAAAAGGCAGTCTCACCTATCCCTGTAGGCATTCCTGTCACAAATGCAAATGGTCAAGGTAGGATTGATGAATAATGAGTGTGTGTGTGTGTGTGTGTGTGTATTTCCTTGAGATGAAAAATAAAGAAAAAACACGCATATAGAAAGAGAGTAAAAGTGTGAAGGTGCAGAGTCACCTGAATACTGTACTAACTTTTCTTAATTGTTATTATAAGCAAGGTTGATTTCAAAACTTTCTGTGGACTGAATTTTTGGCAAGGGTCAAATTATCTGGGTTACAAAAAATAGACTGAGATACGGTCAGGCGAAGGGAAGATGATTAACATTTACTGAGCATCTGTTCTGCTTTGTACTATCTCAGCCATTCTACAATGAAGCTTTATATCCATTTAGCGATGAAGAAACCAAAGTTCAGAAAAATTGAACTATTGTCCCAGAGAGATTTAAATCCATGTCTGGGGGGGGAAAATAATCTATGTTCATCTACTAAAGATACTTTAAGTTAGATCCTTATACATATATCTCTTCAAGTAGACTTAACTATTGAATTAATCCCTAAGTTACCAAAGCAATCTCCTATTTGCCTCTAATATTCTTATGCTTTAATCTATCCGTTCCATGGTTCCATATCTAAATGCTCCAGTACCCCAAAAGATAAAATCCCAAGTTCCTGATCTGGTCCCACTGTAGCTGTCTAATTGAAGCTACCATTTCTTACCACCAGGGATTTCCCATCCCAGCTGATCTCTTGAACTTGTCTGTTGAGCACAAACCACAAATTTCTTCCTTTGGACACTTGTTCCTGCTACATCCACGATTATCTGGGTTATCTTTTCCCCTCTCTCATCACTGAGTGATTATCTCCCACCTTGGCACCTACGGCCTTCACCTTTGATAAGTACTTACTTACTTTGCTACTTCTTACGTATGTTTGTTTTCTTCTGCTATCTGACTTTCTGCTTCTAGAGACAGTAACTCTGTTTTATGTTTTAAGTGAATTCAACAAACAGCTTTTGAAGGTTAATTATAAGCAACATCATATGTTTGAAGTTTTAGACAAGAAGATACAAAGATGTGGTGTCTGCCTCAAAGATTTACCCACATACTTACCACACATAGTGTCTAGGGCTATGGTTGACATACAGTAAGTGCTCAGTAAGCACACATGTGAGGAAAAAGCTGAAATGAGGTGTGGTATTTGTACTATACATATTATATACATTGTGATATATTCAAGTTTAATGTCTTTCTGCAATATTAACAGTGATTATCATTTATTGATCTCTCGCAATTGCCAGACACTCTACTTGGATTTTACAAACACTGTCTCAGTATGTTGACACTGGGAGTTTATTATTTTCCATTTTTTCAAACAAAGACACTGAGGCTCACAGCAGCTAAATTTCATTTGCCTAAGAAAAATTTCAAGCCATGTTCTTCTATTTGGCCTCTGCAATGATTCCCTGTTTTACTCTCTTACTCAATCTGATGGCTTGATTGTCCATTTAGGGTGTCTCAATTTTCCCCTTGTCTCTCAATTTGACTGTCCTTTAACATCTTCTCAAAATCAACTGCATTCACTTTACAAGAATCAATTTCTAGGACTGAGGGTTGATGTTGGAGTAGTAAAGAGCGAAATGCCTGATTTAGTAGAAACAGCTCCCTGCTGCAGCACAGAGCTTGTTCTAGTGTATAAAATTGTGTTCCTTTTAAACTGCTTATTTCATAATTATGCACTTGGTTCATTTTTTTCCATTTGATAACTATATATATTTATATAACTATGGATGTTTATATCTCCTGTGCATGTTCATAACTGTCTTCTACTTGCCTTACACATTTTACTTGAAGGCAGTTTCCGCAGTTAGCCTCTGTCCAAGGCTTTGGCAAAGAGCACTTGGAAAATATGTTTCTAAAAGATGCTTCTGTGTCATCAAATCTGGTGTAGGAGTCATCTGCCTGTCTCTTAATTACAGCTGGGAAGAGGAGAGATGTTTTGGCAATAAGCAGTTCAGAAAGTTCAACTCATGAGATCTAATTAAAATAATAACCTACCGTGCATGTTCCTCTTGGATTAGTGTCTTATGAATCGGTCGCTCATGACTTTCCAATGCCAAATCAATGTTGTCAGAGCACAACTACTAATTAGAACGGGAAAGTGGCTAATTCACAATCAGAAAACTGTTGACTTAAAAACATAAATGTCAAGTGTCAAGTGTAATGATTTACTAAAACATGGAGTAGCATTAACTCCTGACATTAAAAGGAGTATTTTACAATCATATAATAAAACTAAGAATAGCATGATGAAGCAGCAACAGAAAGAGGGGGAGGAGAGGAAAAAAGACCACGTTATAAATGCTCGTAAATGATATTCACAGTCAACATGTTAGCGCGGGCAGATGGAAAGATGTGAGCTGGGAGAGGTTGGGGGAGGCTGGGGGAGGCTGGGGGAGGGAGCTGGGGCTTGGAGGGAGTAAGTGTGAGATGTGACAAACTGAAAATAGACAATGGAGGTGGCAGGCCCCTGTGTGAGCCGGGAAGATTCAGAACCCTTCAGAATGTGCTCTAACCAGTGGCATAACACCTAGATGAAGGTGCCTTATAACTTAAGGATAGATTTTTTTTTTTTTTCTGAGAAATAAGGGAGGAAGAGACTTACTGAGGACACTCCCATCTAGGTATATAAATATCCCATACCCCACCCAAGCAGGGCACTAGGCTTGGTTTCGACCAGCCGAATTGCCTGCTCAGGCTCTACCTGAGTGTATTTTTCTCCTACAAATAAATCTTCACCGGCTTTTGCTGCCATTTGCTGTCTCTCGTTTGAATGCGTTCCTGCGAGCAAGACAAGAACTGAGGTGCAGAGTACTGTCCCTGGCCACAGGTTATCTCCAGCCAGAGACCCGCTTGGCCACCACTGACAAATATACTTCAGGCCCTACGTGGAAACTCTTACCAAACTATATGAGAGATGGGCCTTAGAAAAGCTAAAGAACTTGGATGACAGTGAGAAAGTCAGAGAGTGGCGGAATCAGAAATAGACCTCATCGATATTGACATCATTGTTTGATATTTCAATATTGGTTTCTCTATACACAATTAAAAAGACTGTCATGCATCTAGAAAACTAAGAGGCTGTTCTCAGTGAAGAATACTGCAATACGTTTTCGCTTTATTTTCTTGCTATTGACTGTCTATAATGTAATATCTACTATGAAATACAGCATAAAGACAGTGAGGTAAGATGCCTGTTTTGGAGTCAGACCGTCTTCCTAGATGCAAGTATCAGCACAATTGCTTACCAATCAGTGAAGTCTTTGACGTCCTTAAATCTCAGTTTTGTAGTCTGGTTAAAAAAAATCAATCTTCAGAGACTATTTTTTGTGTCAAATGAGATGTTTTTACTCTTACTCGATAAACTATGTTTGAATCTTACTTATTCGAGATATTCTGCATTCACCTTGCTACCCTTGTTTTCACTTTCTCACTACAGTTGTCCAGGCTCCCACTTCTAGCATTTGCTTTTATGGAAGTGTAATAAATTTTCTGAGCTGAGTTATTTTTAATTTTTTTTAATTTATTGACTTGAGAGAGAGGGAGTGAGAGAGAAACATCAACTTGATGTTGATTCACTTACATATGCATTCATTGGTTGATTCTTGTATGTGCCCTGGCCACAGATTGAACCGGCAACCTTGGTGTATCCAGACGGTGTTTTAACTAACTGAGCTCCCCGGCCCGGGCTGGGCTGAGTTCTTGCAGCTAGCTTTCATTTCAGCTGTCAGTCCATCAACAATACATACAGATGGGTAATATGACTTGTCATAACATGTCAGAAACTTACAGAGAAAAAAATAGTCATGATTCATGTCTTTGAGAGAACCTCAAAACCCAAAACGTACACATATGCACCATTTTGCACATACATGTACACACACACATGCATGTTAATTAATAAATAAATCAAAGTAAAATAATAGCATTTTTTAGTGTCCAGGGAGGCCTGCTAACAGAAAGTTTAAATACTATCAGAGTCTCAACATAATACCAAAACTATCCAGGATTTTCAAAAATTACCCCAAGTTTATCATACCAAGAACTAGAAAAGTATCAGCCTGAATGAGGAAATACGATAAACAAACCCCAGTACTGATATATGGCTGCAAAGTTGAAATTACCTGGCAAGGATTTTAAGGCAGCCGTCACAAAGCTGCTCTAAGAAGTTATAAACATGCTTGAGACAAATGAAAAAAAAATAAGTCTAAGTAAGTACATTTAAAATATTAGAAAAAAATAGAAATTTTAGAATTGGGAAAGATAAAAATGAAAACAGAAGACCCAGTAGACGGGCTCAACCTGCTGCAGGGTCCCCAGAGCACACAGGGCTGCGAGGGGAGGCCGAGGCAGGGGAGGGGAGGGGAGGCCTTTCTGTGCTCCACTGGCTCCCACGAAGCACCTCTGTCAACGAAACGTGACACCCAGAGCAACTACTGAAAACCTGCCCTAAACGATACGCTCAAAGATACTACGAATAAGTCAAATGGAGTTTTAAAACCTTCAGGTGGCCCCCACGGAAGGTGGGGGCTTGGGAAGGAGTGAGGGAGCAAGCAGAAAGCCAAGGACATTCACCGGCAGGTCTGGGCTCTAGCAGACCAGCGATTGCATTAAACCATCCGTTAAAAGGCAGGCATTTTCCAGATGGATTTTTAAGATTCTATCCAGGAGCATTAGTAAAGCAAAGTCGATATGAAAGGCCACATACCGTGGGATCCCAGTGACATATCATTCTTGAGATGAAAAGGTGCAGAGGCGGACGGCAGGGTGGTGGCTGCGGGTGGTGGGGCCGGTGGGCAGGAGGGAGGCCAGTGTCCGAGGGGCCGCAGGAGGGATCCTCTAGCGCCTGAAGGGGTGTGCGCCCTGATGACATGGGTGCTTACAGGAGTGGACACACCTAATAAAGTGGCGCAGGACAATACACACACACACACACACACACACAGGACACCATTGTCAGTGTCTTGGTTTTAGTATTATACTAAAATTACATAAAATGTAACCACTGAAAGAACTTGGACCAACAGTACATGAGGCCTCTGTGATAGCCTTGCAAATCCCTCTGGGTCTATCATTGTTTCAAAATAAAGGTTTTTAAAAAGGAAAACAAATATTTTTATTTTAAATAAGAACTTGGGGAAAGGATCATATAGCACAATAATGCTCCAAAAAGTAATGATAGTTCAAGGTGATTAGTGAGAAAAGTTATTGGTTAGAAAGATGAGGGTTGTGATTTGTGGAGAAAGAGAAATTTAGTGGTAACTATTTAAATATCTGTAAAGAGAAATATAGTACACGTGTGTGTGTGTGTATGTGTGTGTGTGGCTGTGGAAAAGAGCAAAATGGAAATATTAAAGAAGCTAATTCTTAACAATTAAAAATTAATTTGTGTTTTTGAAGTTTTATTTTTATGTAACAGGGTATATTGAAATATATCAACTAAATGACCTTTTCACCTCCTTAGAATAAACATTTTCTTCTGGAAAGGCTTTGAAAGATTTTATAATCTATATCAAAGAGTTCAAGACAATTAAGAGAATTTTGTAGTATTTCTTTGTTTATCCCTTGTGATAACTAAATCTGTAAAAAGCCTACTTCTAAGAGATATTCGGTCTTTGAATTTCAATTCCTATCTATCTTCACTTTGTTTGGCAATGAAGTATCCTTATAACTCTGAGCTTACTTTATTGGCAATAAAAAAAATATTAGAGATATGGAAGAAGCCTAAGGGTCATGGTAATTTTCTGCCTGCATAAAGATCTATTATGACAACTGAACTGAACTGAGGAAATAACTCTAGCATTTCTTCAAAGTATATCAGAGCTTAGTTTGGCTTCATAAATAGGAAAGAATTGTTGCAATTCTATTGAAATAATCTCCAAAGAACCACTCTTGGGGAAAATAGAATGTCTCTTCAAAGGAAAAATTTACCACTTTTTCTCTTCATTGTCATCAAAAATATAAGTAGTATCCATTTGAGAGCAGCTTATGCTGTATGAAATAAAGAAAACCATAAGAATATACTTCCTACCATAGAGAATTTAAGCATATCAAATAATCCCAGACCCAATTCAGCTCTAAAAGGACAAATATGGGTTATAAATGTCACTTGATTTAGTGATGGGAATTATAAATTTTAAAAAACAATGAGGGAGGAAAGAAGTGCATTACCCATTAGAATTCTGCAAAGTGGAAACCATGACTATTTTGAGAAATGATATAACTGCTCAAACACAATTAAATTCCAGAACTTTTTGTCTAGAGTTCCAGTTTTATCCTAAATCACACTTATACAGGAATATATGGGTAGTCTGGACATATACACACCTTAAGTTTACCACTTTCTGAATGTTGCTAACCATTTTTCTCCTATTAACAATTTTTTCCAGCACTTGATAAAATATTTTTATGAATCTTTTTATTTCCCTCTGTTTTCTAAAAATATGGTGAACTCCTTCTTAATACACAATGTATATCCCAATCTTCTGTTCTCTGGCAACGAGCTAAATAATTTTCTTGGCCTTTTTCCTTACTACAGACTCAACAATGTTTATACCAGCACATTCATTAGTAAGTACCTAGCTCCTCCACACCAAATTTAAAAATTTCATAATTACAATATGTTAAGGTAGATCAAATCTTTTCTTTAAGTTTGGATTAGAATTAGATAGTGGTCGTCTTTATTAAAAGAAGACAAAGGGAAAGTTATATAAAATCCTTCTGATAATTTCTGACTAACAATATAAACTACACCATATAGACAGTACATATGGCACTCAGTTAAATAACAAAATCTTATCTATTCACTTATAGCTAAAGTAACTAAATTCAATTTTATTGAAGTATTCTATAGATTAATCAAATAAGTAACAATTTGTCATAAAAATCATGTATTACAAATGATTTGGTTACTACAAATTTTTTAGATTAAGATTACAGGTATGAATATGACTGGCCCAAGTTGCTCAGTGGTTGAGCCTCGACCTATATATAATCCAGGAGACGGAGGTTCGATTCCCAGTCAGGGCACATGCCCGGGTTGTAGGCTCATCCCCAGTGGGAGGCATGCAGGAGGCCACCAATCAATGACTCTCTCATCATTAATGTTTCTATTTCTCTCTCCCTCTCCTTTCCTCTCTCTGAAATCAATAAAATCATATTTGAGACAAAAATTAGGGGTACCAAAATAACAGTAACAAGAAACCAAATACATATGGTTTATTTCCAAATAAGACCTTTGCTGTACCTTCATAGTATCCAACAGATCTTTGTGATAATTATTTCTCTGTGACCATTAGAACGTATCTTTTTATTTAGCCTTACCTTTCTCATCTTATAGAGAAGAATAATTGGGGTATAAATTGCTTACGTCATCAAATTTCTTCTTTTAGAATATTTCTCAACAAATTAGTCTGTGATTTTTTAATTTCTTTTCATTTTAACCAATGCTGATACAAGTTTGAAGCTTATAATTTTGATTTTATAATGTCATTCACCTGTAGATTTTTTCACCGGGTACAAATAAATGGAAAAGTATTCTACATTCATGAACTAGAAGAATTAATATTGTTACAATGTCCATATTACCCAAAGCAATCTATAGATTCAGTGCATCCTTATCAAAATCCCAGAATTTTTTTACAAATAAAGAAAAAACAATTTTAAATTTCATATGAATCCAGAAAAACACCCTGACAAGCACAGCAATTTGGAGCAAAAATAATAAAGCTGAAAGCATCACGATATTGATCTCAAAATGTATTACATAGCTACAGTAATCAAAACAGTATAGGACTGGTATAAAATCAGACATGTACACCAAAGGAACAGAATAAAGAACCCAGAAATAAATCCACATATATGCAGTTAATTGCTCTTCAACAGTGGTGTTAAGAATAAAATATTTAATTAATGGTGTTTGGAAACTGGATATCCACAGCAAGAAATAAAATTGGACCCTTATCTTTTATCATATACAAAAATTAATTCAAAGTGGATTAAAGAGCTAAATGTAAAACCTGAAACTGTAAAACTCCTAAAAAAAAAACATAGTAGAATAGCTTTTTTACATTGGTCTTGGCAATGATTTCTTGGATATAACACCAAAAACACAGGCAACAAAGCAAAAATAGATAAGTGAAACTACATCAAACTAAAAAGCTGCACAGCAAAGAAAACAACACAGTGAGAAGGCAACCTACAAAAAAGAGAAAATATTTGCAAACCATATATCTGATAAGGGATTAATTTCCAAAATATATAAAGATCACCTAAAACTCAATAGCAAAAAACAAACAAATAAATAATTCTTACTAAAATATAAGCAAAGGACTTACTTAGATATTTCTCCAAAGAAGATACCTAAAAGGATGCTCAACATTGCTGATTATCAGAGAAATACAAATAAAAACAATATCACCACACACATGTAAAATGGCTGTTCTCCAAACAATAATAAGTGTTGGCAAGGCTTTGGAAAAATTGGAACCCTGTACAGTGATGGTAATGTTAAATGGTGTAGTGACTATGGAAAACAGTATAAAGATTTCAAAATATACTGCAATATGATCCAGCAATTCCGCTTTTGGGTATATGTCCAAAAGAATTGAAATGGCAATGTCAAAGAGATACCTGCATCCCCATGTTCACGGCAGCATTACTCCCAAGAACCTAGGTATGGAAACAACCCAAATGTTCATAAACATTTGAATGGATAAAGGAAATGTGGCACATGCTGACAATATTTCTCAGCCTTTACAAAGAAGGAAACTCTACCATTGTGCAACAACACAAATAAAGCAGGAAAACATTATGCTAAGTAAAACGAGCCACTCTCTGAAGGACAAATAGTGCTTGATTCCTCTTGTACAAGGCATTTAAGTTAGTCAGAGGATAGAGGTAAATGTTAGCATGATGGTTACCAGACGCTAGGAAGAGAGGGATATAGGGAATTGTTCGATAGATATAGTTACAGTTACACAAAACGAGTAAGTTTCAGAGATCTGCTGCACAACAGAGCGCCTATAGTTAACAATTAGGTGTTTGTGTGCATAAAACTTGTTAAGAGTTAGATCTGAGGGTAAGTATTCTAAGCTTAAGAAATGGTGGGAAAAGACAAAGAAACTTCTGTATATGATGGGAATATTTATTACCTGGATTGTGGTGATGGTAACACTATTGTGCACATATGTCTGACCTCACCAAGTTGTGTACATTAACTATGTGCAGTTTTTGTATACCAATTATACCTAAATAAAGCTGAAACAATTTTTTCCAATGACAGGGGTCCAATATAATATTAGAAAGATTAGTGGTATCATGAAAATATTCTTAAGTCTGGGATTTCACAGACTCAGGAAATCAGAGCAATTTATCTTAAAAATGAACAAAATACTGTGAATGCATGCTGGTCACTTTGATGTCAAATTACCTTCTTTATTTCACAAATTCTCTGAGAGTAGAAATTATATATGCCTCACATCTTTGTACAGCTAACCTAATAGTTTATACTATTAGTCAAGTGATCTCTTCCATCTTCTTTTATTTATGATTAAATCCATTTATGTAAATATTAGTTAAAATTTATTTTTTTGTTTCTTTGTAAAAGAACCATTGCCACAATGATTTGAGAAGCCACCTTTATCCTATACTAATTTTCCATTTTTCTTAAGTTTATATCTAGATTTATTTATTCGATGCCACTATTATATTATCATATTAGTCTATCATGTGACCGTACCATAGTGTTTTAATTATGAAGGCTTTATGGTGCAGTTTAATATGGGCTGGCATAGCCTCCCTCTAAGTTCTCCCTTTTCTGTGCTTTTCTCTGGCTATTCTAGCATACCTCATTTTCCTACATAAACTATAGTACCATATTGTCCAAATTCATAAGAAAGTTTGTTGGATTTATGTTTGAGGTTGAATTAAATATAAAAGTTAAATTCAGCAGAGCAGACATCTTTAGAATGTTAACTCGTCCAACGTCAGTGCACATTTTTCCATTTGTTCAAATCCAGCTTCTAATCTTTGAAGAATGTTTTAACAATTCCCTCCTATGAATTTTGCACATGATTCTTAAATTGAATCCTAAGCGTTTAATATTTTTAGAGCTATTGTAAATAAAGTTTTTCTTCGACATTATGTTTACTAGCTGGTTATTGTCGGTCTATATGAACACTAATGACCTTCATATTGTAATTTTATAACCTGGTATTTTCTTGCATCTTTTTTATTGTTTGAGTTGTCTTATCATTAATCATCTGGAGTTTTCTAGGTATACATTCATATCATCTGATTAACTCCTTTATCCTTTGATATGCTTTAAGTGATTTATCTAATTGTGTTTACTAATCCTATAACACAATGGTGAATAGTAGAGAAAAAAGTAGAAATCTTTCCTTTGTTCCCCACCTTAGTCAAAAGGTTTCCCAGCTGCCCAAGGATTCCTCTCTCTTTGCCCATTTTTCTCTATCAGACTCTATGCATTTCAAAATTGAAATAAGCCAGGCAGAGAAAGACAAATATCACATGATCTCACTTATATGTGGAATCTAAAGAACATAATAAACTAATGAACAAAATAGATTCAGTGACAGAAGCATGGAACAGACTGATGAATCTCAGAGGGAAGGTGGGGGTGGGTGGGTGGGAAGAGAGTAACCAAAGAATTTATATGCCTATATGCATAACCCAAGTACTGGGGCAACATTGCGGTGAAGGCCTGGGGCAGGGAGTGGGTGTGGGGTGGAAGGGGTCAATGGGGGAAAAAGGAGACATTTGTAATATTTTCAACAATAAAGATAAATTTTAAAAAAATTTCCCCTTCAAATCAATATGTGTTTTATTTCTTTCTATAGACCATGCTCTAATCCACCAGGACGTTCATTTTGTATTTTCAGACTTAGGGTATCCTTATACCTTTTGGGAGCAGTTTTAGATCAATCTTAGGCTAGCAACTCTCTTCTCTCTTTTCAGCAGTATTTTTTGCCATAAATGTTGTGCTTAAGAGATCACTTGCAATGACTCGGTGTTTTCTATTGTTTTACTAAGAGTTGTATTGAAGCTTGCATATGTTCTGCTTTCAGGTTTTGCTGTAGGCATGGTTTTGCATGGTTTTATTTTTACTCCTTGCTTTTCTCTATAGTTTTTGAAGTAAATATTGAGAGATCAGCAAGAAATTGCTGACCTTGGCAATTGCCATTACTTTTAGCTACATCCATATTTTGATAGGTATTTATTTTTCTATTTTGCTGGATACCATCAAATTGACCTTCAAAACTCTACTACCCATCCACATGCCTACCAACCATGCAAAAGATTACTCTCACTAGAGTTTCTCTTTCTAAAAAGTGAACATTGGTAGCCTATTTTTGTTTTATTTTGCATTTCTGTGGTCTCTAGTCATCTAATAGGATTCAGTATGCACCTCAAGATTTTGTATCTCTTCTGTGAATTATCTGTGCAGAGATAGAGATATCACCATCTTGGATTCTTTCTTTTTTTGGCTTCTTTCCTTTTTTTTCTTTTTTGTAGAAGTACAATTAATAGTATTTATTTACCCTATTTATGTATGTTGCAAATATATCCTCATTTAAAATATATCTTAAAATGGAAAAATAAAAGATAATTTTTTCTCATTCCAGAATCCCTTTCATGAGAACCCTTAGTAATTTGGCAAACTAAAGCCTGGACTGCCGAAAGGTAGCAGCTAAAAATAAATATTACAGGTAAGCTGTCTTTTTCTCACTGAATAGAATCTCACAATTTTTGCTTTTTCTTCCTCTGTTCGGAACTTGGGAAAGTCTGTGTCACTTCTTTCCCAGAATAACAGGTTAAATGCCTGACTTTGAAAATAATTGCCAGGCTCATTGTCTTTCTCTCTCCATTAGAAATATTCCCTGAAAATCACATTTAATGCTGCATTCTAAGTAGCTCTCTTTGCCAGAACTTAGGAAATAAACTAGCTTGAACAAAGGGGGAAAGTGAAGCATGCTATAAATTAATATGTAGTATTCTTTGTGGTTGTGGGAAAATATGCAGAATTCATGTAATTTTAGGCAAAGAAAATATATCTACAGTTGAATTTGATGGCAGTCTCTTTGGAAAAATATCACGTAAGTTTTTGCAGCTGAATAGTGTCCTGATTCTATTAAAAATGCATTCCTATTGTACATTTATTATACATTTGGAAGATCTAAAATGTCAAATCAAAATAATACCACAATTGATATAATTTCAGAAATAAATGTCTATATAATTCAATATCGTCCAGCAATTTTCCAAAGGGACAGATTTCCAGGGCTAAATGAGCTATTTCCAGGACTAAATCCAATTCATGTTGGATTTCCATTTTTTAAAAACGCATTGCCACTTTTCATTTCTCCTGCCTTCAACCATATTAGAAGAGACACAGATTAGGTCCATAGCGGGCGAGTAACCTTGGAAGTTCAGGAGTAGAATCCCACAAGGTAGATGAGACTGAATCAGTTAAAGGTCACCTGTAGCAGATGCTCCCGCTATTTCCCACTGGCACTAACCACATATTTTATAACTTGAACCTAAACTAACACAATGAGGAGGAAGATGCTGTCCTGGAATTAAGAGATGGAGGTGGGAGGAGGCAAATCTGTGCAAGTAAATTCAGCAGATGTGTGCTTTTCCGTTCTGTTTCTTGTCAGACCCATCTACACACGAACACAGGGGATCCTAAGCACAGACGTTTGGCTCTTTTTTTCTTTTTGGCTTTGAATCATTTAGTTTACCTCTACTTATGGCTCTGGACAAATTTAGAAAAGTTACTGTGTTCCCTCACAGTTTTTGGATTCTCTCTCATTTACCCAATCAGTGCTACACTACACCACTCCCGTTGTGTTGATTGCAGCTGAACTCAGCAGAATCCACTTCTCATGACCCCCTCTGCTGCTTCATCTATCAGAACTAAGTTATCTTCTCCACTCCTGATTGCTTAGATAAGGCAATAAACTACTTTCATTCAAGGTATAAATTGCTGAGTTACCAAGAAGGCAAATCAATAAATATTTGTTGTTATTATTGCATGATGAGAGATTACCATTTTCCTGGCCCCAATTTTATATGTATACCCATGATACTCTAATTTTAAAACAATGCATAGAAAATTATACACTTTTAGGTAGAAATAGTAAAACATCTCTCACAATGGGATTTATACCTGACTGGTAGTTAGAATGACCTGCAGAGATTTACAAACATAAAGAAGCACCCCAGGACTTTTTGAATCACATTCATAATTTTTTAAAAGCCACACATATGTTTCTGTTGCATATCCAGAATTGAAAACCAGGGTTCTACGTACCTGCCATGGAAAATGTTGTCCTAGGCCAGCGGCAACAGCAGCATTGCCTGAAAGTTGTTTTCAGAATTTCAGAACCTCAGCTCTAGCCCAGACCTACTGAGTCAGAAAGTGCCTTTTCACAAGATCTTCAGTGATTTCTATGTGCATTAAAGTTTGAGAAACACTGAATTAAAAGTAGCTACAACAGGCAGTATTTTATAGCCAAATCTGATGAAGTAAGTCCCTTTGACTTAAAACAAGCAGATAGTCCTGAAAATATATCTACAGCATGAATCCTTACAATGGCAGTTGAATCGCCTTATCTCTTTCCTGAATTAACTCTAAATGAAGGTCTTCCTTTGATGGCTTTTTCTCTAAAAATAGGGAGCTTCAATGTGAATATCATTAGATGAGTAAACTTCTTTTATTGAGCTAATCAGCTCATTCAAACAACTTATCTACTCCAAGAGACAGAGGGCCACTGGATTGGCAGTCTCAACTTCATTTGTGAACTTTTCTATATTTACCTGAGTTTAAGTTCCAAAAAAGTTTTCTTTAATATGCATTGTTGACTAAGTCACACAGGAATGCACAAAATTAAAATATTCAACACACTAGTATATGTAACATATCGTACCATTAAATATTTATTAAGCACTAACAAGTGCTAACGTTACAAAATACAGAGTTACATTCAGCTGCTTCCCAAGACAGTACTAAAGACAATGCAAAACAATAACACCTGTGATAGCACACTCAGCTCCAGCTCACAAGACCCACAAATTCAAAATAAAATGCCTCATTTGGACCAGGACATCCTTAAGCAATTAGTTTAGTCTCCCTCAGGGTTAATGTTCATATAATGAAGAGTCTCTACAGTCAGCACCTTTGATTGCATGTTGTATATGTCTGAAAATAGTCAAACAGTCAAAGATTGTGTTTTCTAACCCTGAAATAATTTCCAGTTTCTCTCTCTGGAACTTAAATATTTGTTCTGCTTAGAAATCTTCTCAGAAAAACTCTCATGGCGTAACAAAATTCTTTAATGACATTTTAATGATCATTATTCCAGGAATATAGATTTACTTCTAAATTAATGAATAATAATGTTAATAGGATACAGATAAGTTTTCAAGGCACTACTTTGCTAAAAAATAAATAAAAACTCTCTGGAAATCTGATTTAAAAAACAAATGATACAGTCCTGGCTGGTGTAGCTCAGATATCTTTTCACCAAGAGGTTGCTGGTTTGATTCCTGGCCAGGGCACATGTCTGGGCTGTGAGCTCGATCCCCAGTAGAGGGTGAAGGGAGCAACCAATCGATGTTTTACACCCACATCTGTTTCTCTCTCTCTCCCTCTCCCTTCCTCTCTCTCTAAAAATCAATAAAAAATATTTTAAAAGATGATACAGTTAAGGACATATTTGTAATAAATCTCTAACTTTTAAAGATACTTTCATGCTTTCAAAATATCAACTACAACAATAACAACAATGAAAGTTATACTGAAATGAAACATTTGCTTTTCCAGACATTCAAAGGCTTCCCTTCTGGGCTGACTGGTCCATCTGCACCTCCTTTGTGGAATCCCATCTATCTGTCAATCTTGATTTTTGCCAACACTCATTCAAAATGTGATGCATCAGTTGATTTAATTTGTGCTGCCTCGAATTGGTGACATTTCTTTTGGAGCATCACTGGGGCCTGGAGACATTATATTTCAGGAGAGCATGGACAGTCCTGAGGAAATCAGAGTGAGACTTGCAGGCTTTGAGAAGAATGATGAGGTGAGGAATGCACTCCTAAATTGTACCATCTGCTCATTTGTATACATGATTATATAAACTAGATTGCCACTCATTCATTCATTCATCATTCATTTAGTAATCCATTTAGCAAAATGATAGCCATTGTCCTGGGTGCTGAAAATACAAACTCAAAATATAGTTATTCCTTCAAGGAACTTTAGCTCTGATAGAGAACCATATGGAATTTGAATACTATTTTTACATATATTTTAATCTTCTAGAATGCATTAATTTGTTCATAAGCATGACTCCATTGTACTTATATATGTATATTTAGGACAATGTCTTTCTAATAGAATGTAGTGCTTATGAATTAAATAAGACGCTTGCTTTTTTGCTCTTCAGGATAGAAGACTGTTGAGGAAACAAAACAGGAGGATTAGAGCACAGTGCATTCTATGTCAAGCCTGCCACAGAAGGAAATTAAGAGTTAGCAACATCTTCCTATGGTCATACGTTTTTCCTCTCTAATCTGCAGCTACTTTCATCTCTAAATCTGAAGTTACCACCGGAATACTGGGTTTCCTTAGTCTCAGTGTTACCATTTTCCATAATGCTTTTAAACCCCCTTTGCTTAGTGTAATTCTGCTATACCCTTCACAGCCCAGCTTCAGCTATACTTTCTCCATTAAGGTTTCCTTGGTTCTTGCCATCTGTGTTGTCCACTACTGTTGTTCCTCAGCTTGGGACACACTAGATAAGAGATTAGGTCTTATTTGCATGTGGTCTTAAAAATAATCAATCCACATGTGTTTTTTTAATCCAGTTGAGCTTAAACTCTTAGAAGAACTAATGCAACTGCTTAAGGCCACATGGCTATGAAGAGAGAACAGGAGAGCACACAGGCAAGTGCAGGTCACAGAGCAAGAGAGAGCAAGAGTGAACAAGTGCAAGAGAGCGTGGAACAAGCAAGAGGGAGCTCTTAGGGGATTTTAACTTTCCAAGATTTTGCACACTTCTGATGGGGTCCACCCTCTGACCAATCCATTGTTACCCAGGCTAGACTGACAGACAAACACCATCTCTAGTTACCCTGATTTCACTGTGCATGCACCCATTTCCCCTTTGTCTGACCCCTTCCCCCAGTGACCTTCAGGGAATGAACTGATGGTTCCCTGAGGAGCATGAAGCTGTAGCTTCCCGGTGAAGCTGCCCAGGTGACCATGCTTATAATGTCTGGCCTCCCCTTTGCTCCCTTCCTTTATTAATATTAACAACTAGCTAATTATAATGATAATAACATCAGTAAATCATAACCTTATGTGTTCACATGAGCTTCTGTAATTAAAATATGCTTTAAGAGGAAAAAAACTCTTAAGAAAAAGTTTATTTCCTTCTGCCTTAGGTAAGAATTCAAAAACCTGGCAACAATGTCATTCTCTCCCTCTCTCTCTCTGTCTCCTACCATACTATTCAGGGTATAGAAATATTTTTCAACTTTCGATTTTAATTGGTAACTCAAACAAGAGACTGTGACAACAGTTTCTGCTTAAATAACTACAGTGGTACCTCGGTTTTCTAATGTAATCCATTCTGGAAGACCATTCGAGTTCTGAAATGTTCGAAAACCAAGGGATCAACAGCCGGCAGCTAGGCCTCAGGATCTTGGACTCAGCAGAAGCCCCGTGGCACATTCGACTTCTGAGGCGTGATCGAAAACCGAAGTATTTAACCTGGGTTTGTGGTGTTTGTAAACCTAAATGCTCGTCAAAGGAGATGTTCGAAAACTGAGGTACCACTGTATTGGTTGGTTGGTATATATTGGTAAATGCAAATAGAAACAGGGATATATACACTTAATGTGACTGAGATTGTTGAACACACACTTCCTGAAGTTTCAAATATATTTCTAGGTGGAAAAGCTCCAAGTCCCTGTCTCTGTCTCTAAGATGACAAAGTATAGCCAGACAAATGAAAACTTTAATGTGGACAATAATACTATTATTATTACTTTGATGATGCTACCATATCATTTTGATGACCTTTTTGGAAATTCACAGAATTGTCTCAAATGTCATCTAAATTTTTGCTGCAATTATTATTAATTTTTAGAGATTCATATTATTATTACCATATTTTAAAAACAGGTAATATCGAAGAATTTCCCAAATTCACAAAGTAAGCCAAGGACACTCCCTTTCCTTTTTCCTTCTTATTTCTAAAGTCTTTCAGGAGACTACATTAGTGAAACATTGACTTTCAATAACTAAACATCACCCAAGTCACAGAAGAGGCTATATAATGCCTATGCGTAAAGAATTGAGCTAATGTTTTAATGACTCATTCCAGCCATTGTCAATGGCTTTCACACCATTTGACATAGTTCTCTAAAAATTAATAGAATTCCAGACAAATAGGCAATAAGCTTGAAAACATAAAATAAAGGCTAAGATAGAGGACAGAACCAGCATTATAGACTGCATATTTGTGTCCCTCTAAAGCTGATATGTTGAAGCCCTGACCCCCAATGTGATGATATGTGGAGATGGGGCCTTTGGGAGGTGATTAGGTTTAGATGAGGTCATGAGGGTGAAGTCCTCATGATAGGATGAATCCCCTTATGAAAAGAGAATAGAGAGCTAGCTTCCTCTCTCTTCTTTCTCCATCACGTGAGAATACAGGAAAAAGGCAGCAGTCTGCAAGCCAGGAAGGGGTCAGAGTGCAGGGTTCACAGTGTACTTGAATTAACAATTGGTTTTGTATGTGTCTTAACCTTTAAAGTTAGCAATTTGCATAAAGTTAGCTGCATTTGTTTGTATTTAGTTTGTCTTTTCTCATTTAATTTTATTCATTGAACATATACTCTATCCCCATCTACTCTCTTTAGCATACTCTTTCCAGCCTGTTCTGATTTACCTTTGCTGTCTTTATTTTTCAAAATTTTTATTTAAAAATACAGCCATTTCATGCAGAAATGGCTCCAGGAAACCCCAGTTACCAAAATTCGAGGGTGCTCGAGTCCCTTATATGAAATGGTGCAGTATTTGCATATATAACTTATGCACATCCTCCCATATATTTTAAACCATTTCTAGGTTACTTATAACAGCTAATACAATGTAAATGCTATGTAAATAGTTCTTCCACTGTATTGTTTAGAGAATGACAAGAAAAAAAGTCCATACACGTTCTGTATAGACACAACCATCATAGGCCTAACTACCTAGTACATGAAAGCAACAATGACATTTTTTTTCAATTTTTGATCTGCAGGAGATCTAATCCCCTGATGTGGAACCTGTGGATACAGGGGGCCAACTGTATTTATAATTACATAACATGTCCCTTACATAGATGATATACCACGTGTACTCAATTACAACTTCCTATTATTCATTTAACAATTAATTATAAAATATATATAGATCAGTATATAGAGATCTTCCACATTCTCTTTTTGCTAATTGTAATCTATTGGGTGGACATGCCATTGTTTAATCAACCAGTCTCCTCTAGATGGGCATTTAGGTTGTTTCAATGTTTTGCTAAGAAAAATAATGCTATAATGATTATACTTTAGATACAGTGTTTTGTATTTATGTGTTGATTATGTTATCAGAATAAATTCCTGAAAACAGGATACAGGATCAAAAAGTAAATGCCTATGTAATTTTATTTTAAAATTCTTACACAGGAGTTGCCACCTTTTGTACTTCTATCAGCAATTTGTGAGAATGGCTGTTTCAACTAACTGCATTGTTAAGCTTTATATTTTTTTCAAAACTGATAGGTGAGAATTGGTGTCTAAGTACAGGGTTTATTTTTTTTCTCTCTTGTTTAAAAAAATATGTTTTTATTAATTTCAGACACAGGAAGGGAGAAGGGGAGAGAGAGAGAAACATCGATGAGAGAGAAACATCAATCTCCTGCCCCCTGCATGCCCCCTACTGGGGACCAAATCCACAACCTGGGCATGTGCACTGACCAGGAATCGAACTGGCGATGCTTTGGTGCTCAACCAACTGAGGCACACCAGCCAGGTGAGTTTATCTTTTCTAAATTGTTTTTTCTTTATTTTTATTGTTGACACTATGGCAGATATCCCATTCCCCCTCTCCTTTGCCAACCTCCATCCAGCCTCCACTTCCCTCTGGTGATCACCACACTGTTGGCTGTGTCTATGGGTTATGCATACATGTTCTTTGCTAATCCCTTCGCCTTCTTTCATCCAGTCTCCCCTTCCCCTCTGACAGCTGTCAATCTGTTTCTTGTACCCATGCCTCTGTTTCTATTTTGTTCTTCAGTTTATTTTGTTCATTAGGTTCCACATATAAATGAGATCATATGGTATTTGTCTTTAAATAAAACTAACATGGTATATATTTCTCCAGCCTTTACATGGAATCCATCTATGTCTTTGTATTTAAAGTGAATTTCTTGGCCCTGGACAGATTGCTCCGTTGGTTAGAGTCACCCTGGTACGCCAATGTCGTGGGCTAGATCCCCAGTCAGGGCACGTACAAGAAGCAACCCGTGGATACACAAATAAGTGGAATAACAAATCAATATTTCTCTCTCTCTCATTCTCACTCTCTCTAAAAATCAATTAAAATTTTTAAATAAAAAAGTGAATTTCTCATAGACAACGTATTGCGGGTCTTGAATTTTTATTCTAACAGTCTCCTTTAACTAGTATATTTAGACTGTTCACATTTAAAGCAATTATTGATATACTTGGATGAATATTGACCATATTTATAACTGCCTTCTATTCATTTTCTTGTTCTTTACTTTTATCTTCTACTTTTTATGCCTTCTCTGATTTTAACTAAACATTTGATATGATACAAGTTTTCCCTATTAACATATCAATTCTATTACTTTAAAAAATGTGTATGGGTTGCCTGAGAGTTTTACTATATATTTATAACTAATCTAAAACTACTTTCAAACAACACTATAGTGCTTCACAGGTAGTGTGAGTACTTAAAACAGAGCATTCTCACTTTTCCCCTCCCATCCCTTACACCATTGCTGACATTCATTTTGCTTATCCACATGCTATAATAAACCAACATAATGTTGCTATGCTTACCTGGAAAAAACTGTCACCTCTTAGATCAATTAAGAATAAGAAAAATAAAATACTTTATTTTGCCTCGATTTATTTCTTCTCTGACATTCTTCTTCTCTCTATGCATATTCAAGTTTCTGAACTATATCTTTTTACTTCTTCCTGAAGAACTTATTTTAACTTTTTTTGCAAGATGGGTCTATTAGCAACATATTCCTTTAATTTTAGTTTGTCTGAGAAAGTATTTATTTTTTCTACACTTTTGAAGAATGAGTGTATTGTATACAGAATCTAGGCTATTGGTTTGTTTGTTTTTCTTTTTCTTTGATTAACATTTCAAATATTTTACTCCACTCTCTTGCTGAAAAGAAAAGAAAAGAAGTCCAGTGTAATTCTTGGTTTCTGAAAAGAAGTCCAATGTAATTCTTATGCTTGCTCTTCTCTAAGTAAAGTGTTATTTTTTTCCCTTCTGGCTTCTTTCAAGATATTAACTTTGTCTTTGATTTTCTGTAGCTTGAATATGATAAGCCTAGGTATACATTTTTTTTCATTTTTACCTTACTTGGTATTCTTTGGGCTCTCTGGATTTTTTATTTTGTGCCTGTGACTAATTTGGGAAATTTCTCAGTCTTAATTCAAATATTCCCTGTGTTTATTTCTTCCTTTCTTCTATTTTTGACATTCCCATTCCCTGTAGAGTACACCTTTTATAATTCTCATACAACTTTTTTGTATTCTGTTCTTTACTTTCATTGTCTCTTTCTTTTTCAGCTTAGGTAGTTTCTATTGATATTTCTTCAAATTCACCAGTTCTTTCCTCAGCCCTGTAAAGTCTACATTTCTGTTAGAGTTTTTTGGGGCTTTTTTACATAAAGCATTTCCTTTTGATTTTTCTCTTAGAGTTTTTTATATTTGTTCTTGCATGCTGTCCACCTTCTCTATTAGAGTAATTAGTATATTAATTATAGAACTTTAGATTCTATTGACATAGTGGTAAGATGTAAGGAGGAAAAAAGCATTCTGTAAGTCCATAATTAGGCCTCAGTATTTTAGTGGGCCTATGCCTGTGAACGGTGACCTTCACAAGTGTTTCTCAATTTCCCCAACCCATCTTAGGAGATACCGAAAAGCTAGAACGTGCTGGAATTAGCTATTTCTCTTCCCCCACATTGAAGACTAAAGGGTCCTAGGGTTGGATATTTTCCTTCCTCCACATTGTCAGGTTGTGGTAAACCCATGTTGGTTAGGCTCTGACACAATAGTTTCTCTTGAGGTCACATCTTTGCTAATGAGTACATAATGCTCTAAGTGAATTTCCAAATGGCCACACACACACACACACACACACACACACACACACATGTTAGAAGCATGAGAAACTTTTTCAAAATTTCATTCTGAAGACCTGGTGGGGCTCAGTAAGACTCATGGGCTTCTCCTAAGACTGAGCCCACAGGAATTTTTTTTAACCCCTCAAACTACTACACGTTTAGTCTCCAGCAATTAGTCAATTACCCTTTAAGTCTTCCTACCGAACTTCAGCTGTGGCTTCTAGTCACAATAAGTTCTGATTCTCTGTCCTTTCTTGTCTCTAGTTTTCCCTGATACCTCAATTCTCTCTGTAGATCTAAATAGAGGTGTTAATTTTCAGTTTGTTTAGCTTGTTCTAATTGTGAAGATGGGAAAACAACTTCCAAACTCTTCACATTAGACTAGGAAAATTTAAGTAAAGTTTTAATTTGCTTTTAATAATTATGGTTAAAGGTTAGCATATTTTCATGTTTAGAGGTTATTTGTATAACTTTTTTTCTATGAAATATCTGGTTATGTCTTCTGCCCACTTATTTTTAAGATTTTTATAATATATGCCTCAATATTTAGGAGTTCTTTATTAGTAGGTGTTGTTAAGTTGACATATATTGCAAGTATTTTTTACCCAACTTGACTTTTGATGTTGCTTATAAGGTTTTGTTTATGTAAAAGTTTTTTTTTTAATATTTTCATGTAATCTAACTCCTAATTTAACATTATTTATTTTATCTGTGTTTAAAGTAATATTTAGAAAGACCTTCCCCACATCCAAATTATAGAGAAAATTTTTCCATACTTTATTCTAGCACTGGTACATTTTTACTTCCAATTCATTTAGAGTTTATTCTGATGTATGTGTAAAGAATAAATCTAAGTTTCTTCTTTCCAAAATAGCTATCTCCTTGTCTCAACACCATTAAACAAAAAGTTTATCATTTTCTAAGTTATTTGAGATTCTATCTCTATTATATACTAAATTTTCATGTGTACTAGGGTTTATTTCTGAGCTTTCTAATTTATTTTTTTAGTTCACGTGACCATAATGCACTATGTTGCTTGCAATCACTTTCCAGTAGGTTTTCATCTCTGGTAAAGCTATTTGTCTCCCACCTCATCACTGCTCTTCTTTTCCAAGATTTTTCTAGCTCCTGCTGATGTTTATATCCCCATATAAACTTTAGAGTCAACTTATCTAGGAAGTTATTGGCATTTTATTGCTATGTTTTATTTATATATTAACTTAGAAGAATTGACATCTCTATGATATTGAGGGAAACCAGTCAAGAAAAAAATATATATTTATACTTGTTCAAATACATTTGTGCACTTTTGGGAAGTATTTTAATATTTTTCTTATATAGATTTAAATATTTGTTATTAAGCATTTTCATATTTTTTGTTGCAATTTTAAATATTTTTTCCTGTTATATATCTTCTAAACAGTTATTTGTATATAAGAAGATTGTATTATTATATACTTTCTATATTAATTTAACATTCTGCCAACTTGCTGACTTCTTTATTTTTATCATAAATGCTCTTATAATTTCCAGATATACTATCATACTATTGGCAAATAAATATAGTTTATCTCATTCTTTTCCGATTCTAATATTATTAACAATTTTGTCTTATTTTATTGTTTGATAATATTAATACAGTGGTTCTCAACTGTGTGTAATTTTATTTTCCAAGGAATATTTGGGAATGTCTGGAAACATTGTTGGTTGTCTCATCTGGGGGTGTGGGGGTTGGTGTTGCTGGCATCACATGAGTAAAGGCCAGGGATACTACAAAATATCCTAAAATGCACAGAAAAAAAAAAAAACACAATAAAGAAATAGACAGTACAAATGTTAATAGTGCAAAGCTGAGAAACCATGTTCTAATATAGTATTAAACTGTAGTGAAGATATTGAACATTTTATCTTCTTCCTGACTCCATGGGGAAGCCTCTGTGCTTCTCTTTTATGTAGAAATTTTGACTTTATTATTGTCATTGTTGTTTTTGAAAGTTTTTTTTTTTTTCTTTTTCTATTATCTCTAAAAAGATTAGTGGCATTGGGATTATCTGAAAATTGGAAGTTTAGTAAAACTGCTCAGTGAAACTCTCTGGGTCTCCATGAACTAAATGTTATTACCTCTTGGAAATGTTATCTCTGGAAATTAGAATTGTAGGGAAACAAGTAGAAATAACTTATAATTATTAACATTTAAAACAATAACTTTAGTTAAAAAAATGTGACCTGACGTAAATGTGTAGGTATGTGTGTGTGTGTACACGTGTATGTACAAATACATGTATAGTTTAACTCTCTTTGAAGAACTAGTATGACCAATGTCTGCGTAAGTAGATAGGCATGTGTCTTCTGAGATTCACAGATGCTGGAGTTTCCTTGTTCAGGATAATGCCTGATGAACCTGTTCATTTATGCCTAAAACATAACCCAGGAAGCCCAATTGTCACTAGTATCTTCAGGAATCAGATGATTGCCCATGATAATCATCAAACAGCCAGAATCATTATTCAGCTTGACTAGAGGAACTCTTTTACTAAGAATTCCTGCGACTCCTAGAGCTGTCTCCCTCTATCAAACTGTTGTTCTAAGATTATATGTGTTTTTGAAGATACAATTTTTCACATTCCATGAGTGTATTCCAGATATTATTAATGTAAGCTCAATTGTAGTCATTGTACCAAAACATTTAAAAGCCTAGGATTAATTTCATCTAAATTTTGTATTACAGTAAATATTGATAGAATGAACACAATGAGACGTTCAAAATGTCTACTAAGATATCAAATCAAGATTTAATTGTGCTCAAAATAGTTTATGTTTTAAAGCATTTTTATAGTAATTATTTTAACTGTTAGACGTGGCAGGTTATTTATATGTGAAGACACCACACTTAACTAATGAGCATCCTATTGTTGAATCAGGCTGAATAGCTAAGGTTTTTGCTCAGGCTTATAAAGTATGGTATGTACTTTACAGTTAAGATTTTCAATGATTTTCAGTAGTCATGTACTGCGAAAGTTAGTAGAAAAAATTAATGTGCAGCAATAATGTGAATGCATAATAGATGCTATACTGTTTTATTTTTAACGTCTTTTTTGGCAGTTATTTGCCATATCTTGATAATGATGCAATATAGTGAGCCCAGGAAAATCTCCATCTACATTTCATGTATTATTCATATTAATTTGAAAAGCCACTAGCTTTCAAAGGGTTAGCTCCAGAGAACAAAATTTTATGGTCACCTTTAAATTATATTAACATAGCCAGGAGCTAAGGACTTTAGTTGTATTAAACACAACCTAAAGCAATTCAAACCTATGTTTGATAAATGCCTTGTTTTCTCAGTAAAAGCCTTTTCTAAATCTCTTATGATATTTTAGAATGCAGACAGAATTACTATGACTGCCTGGCTTCAAAATGGATCAAGGGGTGCCAATGTCCTTTTATAATTTTCCTCTGAACACCCAAAGAAGGCATCAAATTCTAACAGGTAGTTATGTGCCTATATTATATAATAAATCAATAAATTGCAACTATTTAACTTACTTTGTAATAGACTATTTTGAAAAATGCATTATAGAAAATCCTGTTTTAAGGAAATTTCTTTATCTTAAATGGCATATAAACATTGAATTGGTAATATTTCATCTGGCTGAGTCCTGCTTTTCTGAAACAAATAGTAGTTTGGCTTAAACCAAGAGCAGGGTTAGCTTCAAGGGCCTTGATTTAGTTTCAAACAGTATTTTTAAGATTGTTTCTCTTGTCTGTCCTGCTTCCTTTGTGCTGGCCTCATTCTGCAAAGGGCTCTACCTTCATGCTGCCAAGATTTCAGGAGTGACATCCCTTCACTTTGGTGGGCTTTTTTCCTCAGAAGCGGGTCAGTAGGTCTCCCAGCACATAAGGGAAGGTGTCACACAGCGGCGTGAAGAGCAGAAGGCAGGGGCCTCTGCGAGTCCTTTAAGACGCTAGGCAGCCACCAAACCACAGAAACTCAGAGCAAACAGAGTCAAGCAAAGAGCTCTCAGGGTTGATAGTGCATCCGAGGATGAGCGGTGTGTGTCCCATAATAATGTTTCCTATTTGCATTTAAGTATCAAAAAGAAAAAAATTAATAAAGAAGCACACCTTTAAGTTCTTTAATTTTATATTTATCTAGCAACTATAGTGGTTGCTTCTAGGTAGAATATTGGTGATTTTTCTCTTCATGCATTTGTACTTTCCAAATTCTACAAAATACATACATCTTTTGCGTACTTTTATTTTCAGGAAAAAAATTACACAAAACCCTGGAAATGATATTTAAAGTCCAGGAAACTTTTATTTTGTGTCTCATACTCTTGAGAGGTGCTAATTTGTCTTTAGTAGTTCTACTGTTATTTTTGTAGACAGTTCCATCATCTATCATTATTTTCTGATGACTTGAGAGCAGCATGCCAGCTGTAGGTGAATGAGTTTATTTCCCCCAGAACTTCCCCAATATTAGGAATTATCAATCGATATTTTAACAAAATACATTTTATAAAACACTGAGGGGTTTAAAAACCATACTACCTTGGTGTTGAGAAGTAACATTGGTGTCCAGCAGAAATATCTCTGCTGGAGTTGTAGAGAGGCAGAAGTTTCAGTAGGACAACACTGGAAGAGCCTGGGCATAGAACAGATGAGAGAAATGATTTCACCCCTATGTCCAAGAATTTTTAGGGTTCTTTATTGGTTTTGATTTTTCCCTCAACAGTGCTTAAAAACATTCCCTGTGACTGCAGCACTCAGCAGCACTCCACAGAAATAACACAGGCTTGGAGGCCTCAGTGTAAATAGCGTCACTGAACATCAGAGGCTACATTGTGGGAACATATATCTGGACAAAAATTTGGTAATAAAAGGAGAGCTGCTGGACCAGGATGAATGCTGGGACCAGCATATCGTGAGACCTGCGAGAACCAATGCTGCCCAGATGACAGCTGTTTCCTTAGTTATGCCAGTTAAGGAATAATTCTTTAGGAAGGAATAGCTAATATTACTCAAATAATTGATAATTAATTATGATGTAATTAGGCATCTATGTGTGTATATACAGGCTATATGCTATACTTCATAGACTCAGGGTGCTTAAAGTTGCCTAATTTCAAACAAGTAGTAAATTGAATTTGGGTGATAGGTTTTCCTCTTTATTCTTCCTATCCTTGCCAGTGTAGACAATAAAGCAGAATCCTAAGGGCATGAACTCTGGGCTCACAACGCAGGGGTCTAAATTTTTGTTCCAATATTTATTGCCTTTATGAATCTGGAAAACATACTTAACCCTCTCTGTTTTGGTTTCTTCGTGTATAAAACGAAGATGATAATAGTACCAATCATCTTGATTACACTAAAGACAAAACAAGACAGTTCTTATAAAACATAAAGATTACTATCTGGTATCTACTAAATATGTAATAAAATACAGGCTTGTTTTAGAATATTATACTAAGGGCATTTATTTTTCTCATTTAAAAATTATGAAAACACCTCAATGCTGGTGAAACTATTATTAGCATTTTAGAGATGAGAAAAGAGGGCGTTAGAGAGACCGCATAAGCAGCCCAACATTGCACTGCAGGAAGGTGGTCGGCCAAGACTTGGACTAAGCAGCCTGTCAGAACCTCCACACCAACCACTGAGCCCTGCCTGCCTAATGTCAAAACCCCTGTGCTTTTTATCCCGTTTCATTGCTTTCGATCAGTACACTGCGTTTACTTGTCCAAGTACTTCATTGCATGTTTCATTTAACCTTCAAGATATTTGATTAATTATTATTTTTCTCATCATCTTGTAGATAAGAAAGTGATAGTTAAAGCAAATGCTTCCCCAGCTAATCTAGTTCAAAAGTGACAGAAACCGGGTCTTCTGACACCTTACAGGATGATGACCCTGACCTCACGGCTTCCAGGTGCAGGTGTCTGCGGAGGTTTCACCTGCCTCCTAACATGGAACCTTCTGGTTTCCAGGGAATTCAGTCTGAGTGGGAAACAGGTTAGGAATGAAGACAGACAAATGTGTAAAACAAGGCAGATATATGACTAACCTTGGAGTCTATAACTTGCTCTGTCTTTCAAATGTCCCCTGAAATTTATTGCATTATTATTTAATTGATTTTCACACTAAATGGCTGAGTTTTAGAACGGACCAACCACATAACACAGGAAGAGTGTTGGAGACGCTAAGAGAAAACATGCGACCAAAGATCACGTTTTAAAGGCAGAATGATCTTCCATCTCTCAGGAGGTGGAAGTAAAATTACTTGACCTTAAACTCTTTTATTAGAATAATCAATGGATATGGCTCCCATTTAGGGAACCATTAGTGCAGGCGGATGTTACCCAGGTCCTCCCCTAGAGTTCATAAAATTTAAGGACAAAGCTCTTGCCCATATCATTTGTCTTTATAACCCTGGTACCCTGAGTATTGCCTACCACATAGTATGTACTTAAACAATTATTAAATTGAGCACTTAATTAATCTGAAAAATGTGCAGATCTTCACTTATTGTCCTGTGATTAGTGAAGATTTTCAAATATCAATGCATCTCTGTTGTTGTTGAATCAGGACACTGGTTTGCACTAATGAATTATACATTCTCTGATAAGCCAAAACGATGTAGAACAATTCCTTAAATGTCTTTTACTATTACTTTGTAGCTATGAAATCTTGCTTAGATCACTGAAACTCTCTGTTCCTCAGTTCTCCACTTTTTAATGATATTAATATGTTTTATTTATATTAAATATAAGAGTAAACGTATTATAAAATGGAGATAATTATAACACTATTTCATAGAGTGATTCAAGGATTAAATACAGTGGTACCTCGGTTTTCAAACACCTCTGTTGATGAACAAATGCCGTAAACCCAGAAGGAAGTGCTTCGGTTTTCGAACACGCCTCGGAAGTCGAACATGCCCCGCGGCTTCTGCTGCAGGCAAGACCCTGAGGCCCAGCTGTCGGCTGTGGATCCCTCGGTTTTCAACCGTTTCAGAACCCGAACGGGCTTCCGGAACGGATCACATTCGAAAACTGAGGCATCACTGTAAACGAATGCAGGTCGAAGCATGCGGAGCATTGCCTGGCAGATACGAAGCACTCAATCCATGGTAATAATAATAGTGCGAAAATCAGCATGCATTAAAAATAAATTATTATACCAGTTAAAATAAACTTTTAACATGCAAAGAATTAAAAAGCAAAGATTCATTTATCTGAAAACATAGAGTCTAGATAGGGATTTGGTAGCATGGATATTATTTTGCCTCATCCTTTGTCCCACGTGTGTCCTAGAGTATATTCTCCTCAAAGAGAGAATGTTTTTCCTATATTTTCTACACTTTTTAGCATGGTGCCTTGTAAGTAGATACCCAGTAGATATTTCTTACTTAGTCCCTTAATCAGAACATGAATCTAAAGGTAAGTGATCAAAGAGACAAAATCTTTAATACCCTAAATGGTGGTTAGCACCATATTAGGCATCTAGTACATTCTCAATATATTCTGACTTGCTTATTTCTTGAACAACTACCCCAATTTAGATTTAATAAGAATTCCCTTATTTACATGAAGATGAAAGGGGCCTAAAAACATGTTTACATCAAGTAATCGAAGGAATTGCTTAATTCCTGCTGAAGCTCTGCCAAATAACAGTGGCCAGACTGTTGGAATTATAAACGGGAAAGAATATTAGCAGCTGCCGACCGGCGTGGCTCAGCGGTTGAGCATCGACCTAGGATCCAGGAGTTTGCAGTTCGATTCCCGGTCAGGGCACATGCCCGGGTTGTGGGCTTGACTCCAGTAGGGGGCGTACAGGAGGCAGCCGATCAATGACTCTCTCATCATTGATGTTTCTATCTCTCCCTCTCCCTTTCTCTCTTTGAAATCAATAAAGATACATTAAAAAATAATAATATGAGCAGCCAATGACTCAGAACTATAATTAGTTAATGTTAAGGGAGATTACCTTCCATAATCTCTCTGCTATTCAGAAGGAGAAGAAAAAGCATTAGATCTGAAAATGGCAGTGGGCACCAGGCAAGCTCTTAAAGATTAAAGTTACAGGAGCAATTGTGTTACCCTTTGATTTAGAGTCTATAACACAAAGATTCCCATTACTCTATGCCATAATATTGATGAAGTCAATGCTAATGAACCAGAATTTTTTGAAAATCCAGACTTTAAAATTTGAATATAAGTGTTAACTCACGGTTCAATACAGTTCATTTGGAAGAAGGGGTAGTGAAGCATAATTAGGCTATGCCTAAATAATTAGTCTTTGCCCAAAGAAATGCTCTGTTTTTCTAAAGCCATAGACACTTATACATGTTTAATTTTAGCAAGTTCTGAACCTAAAAACTTGATAGGTCCTACATATTTCTGGGCCCATTAATGTAGTCTATCCCAAACTATCTGTTGTGAAGGATTTTGTTTCCTGCATGTGTTTCTGTGTTGCATTCTCAGTATGTGGAGGACTATAAGTTATTCAACTGTCCATGACTTCTTTATAAGTTTGTATCAATGGAGCTCATTATGCAATACCCAAACCAATTTACGCTCAGTTTAATGAGAAAAATATGAAGATCATACATTTGGATATCCAGCCAATGTCAAATTGTTATAAAAATTTCTAAGTGCTTTATTTCAATTTCTCTAATCATCTCATCATAGACCACTAAGTAACAAAAAATTCACGGCTCAGCATTGGTTCATGGAGTGCACTTTCATAGGACCTCTGAGCCATAACCTGGATAGGAGTATTGTGAAGTAGAAGATGAAACAGCGAAAAACATAAATGTTTGTATGTAGATTATCATGAATGAAACACAGGAAATGCATTATGATAGGAAATCTTGAGGGTAAAGATAAGTTTAATTTCTGTCTTTGGATAAAAAGGAACCTCAATAAGCTTATTAAAGCAGCAATAAAAAGGCTAATTTTCATAATTTAAGCTAAGAAAATTGTGCCATAACTAATTATACTAGTAAGCTCAAGTAGCCCATTTATTTAGGCACAGGCATATTTTGTGGGGCCGTTCTTGGTCCTTTCTAGGAGAGCTATAAAGATGCAGGATACTCAGTGGGCCTCCTCAAGGAGCTTAAAATAGCGGTGGAAGATAAAAAATATATAAATGAATGTTTGAATAATAATACAAGAGATAAATAGTAATATTAAATAATCAAATGTATAAAAAATGACTGCATTCCATATGGCATTCAAGATAACTGTCTGCCGGGGCATTTCAAGCAGAGATTGAAACAGGGAGCATAATCAAAAGAACAGAAATGTATGTAAAGCAACTGGCTGATCACAATGATAATCACAATAACCATTATTTATCAAAAGAATATTATATATTCTTATTGAAAATATTACATAAATATTGTTCTAAATGCCTTAGAAGCATTGTTTTATTTAATATTATAATAATCTAGAAGGATAAATGTTATCAGCCTCATTTTAAAACTGATGCTTAATGAAAAGTAATTTGTTCAAGGCCATGCAGCTAATAAATAGCACAGACAGAAATTGAACCCAGGTCTCTTTGCCTCCAGCTAAAACACCTCTGCTAAACAAGGGCTAATATAAGATTCCATTTATAAAGGTTAACTTTAAGCTATTATTAGCTATTTACTCTCATCTCCCTAGCTGCCTTATAAAATGTGGGGTGCTATACAAATATTAGCTATTATTATCATTGCTATGAAAATATTTCTATAGAAATCAAATCCATGGTCTTACTAAGGATAAAAAATTACAATTGATAATTTCAAAAGCATTTATATTTTTGTTTTTACATGTGAAGATGAGTAGTTGTATACATATATTGAATACATAGCAACGCTAATTATATATCATGTTATGAAAATTAACTCAAATGAAAATAGAAAGTGAAAGAACTTAATCCCACATTCCCTTTCTTTTGATTTTCTATCATTTACAATCTAAAAATTATACTTGTCTATCAGTTACAATAAACATTATTTAAATACTTATCTCCCATTTAAAAAACTGTGAGAGTAAACAGCTGAGTATAGTGTGTGGCTCCATGGTTACTGCAGATTTATCAACCCTCAAGATGACTTCACGGTACAAGATAGCTGCAAGAACTCCAGCCATCGTGGATGAATTCCAAGAGGCACAAAGGAGCTGAGTCAGCTTCTTTTCAGATGCTCGTCCTAAAGCCCCACACCTTATATTCACTTTCACTTAACCTGATTGAGCTAGGAACACAGACTCACACAGACTCACACAGCTCAAGGAGATGGGAAGCGCGTTTGAGGTGAGCATATTGCTGTTCTGAGTGAGATCAAGATAAGTAAAGGAAACTTGATATGGATAAGCAACTAGCATTTTTTTGTTACAGACTTTAACCTTATTTTCTGTTTCATGGAGAGAGGAAGAGCAAGCATGTATAAAGTATCCAGGCTCACATGGACACTAGTGTATTAACAACAACAAAAATGGAATTCATAAGGATATAATTTGCTCTTCTAATTATGTTTATACAAAAGTAAAACGTAAGATTAGCACAGGTTTATAATTCACTGAACGGTTCAAAGTTTTCTGTGATGCCTTTTATCCATGAGAAAAAATAAACAAAACAATCTGATGTACTGAATTGTGTGCCTCCTTAAAAGGAATAGCTGAGTATTAAGACTGCAACATTTTAGTTATACAGAAAGGTTCCTGTCAAGGTGAGGAAAGGAATTTATTTGTAAGTTTAAGGAGATCAAAGAAGAGGTGTCTAATTTACTAGTCAAAGGCGTGGAGGAAACGCTCTGCTGTTGTACATGCCATGGATGTTGACATGATAGGAAACAGATCTGAGGCTTTGAAACGGTGCCTCTGAGTTTTTTAAAAAGCATTTTGGATTAAAAATGGTTTGCGAGCTAGATAGTCAAAGATCTGTGGTGACGGCTTTCTCTGAACTGTCACAGACAAATATTAGATAAGAAACAGCCTTGGTGTGCAAATACAAGCACACTGAAAGATCAAAACAGCTCTGGAAAGAACACGTCCCTCAGACAACAGGTGGTTTACGCCACTGCACATCAAGGGAAAAATAAATTGTTGATCATCATAAAAAATAATGCCGAGGCAAAAAGTGATCTAGAAAGAACCTGTCCTTTGACTCCTTTGTTATTTATTTATTATTCTAATTAAGTGTTTAGGCAAATAGAACTGGGTTCCTTACTGCCATAAAAATCTAGAAAATGTATCTGTATTTTTTTTAATGGGAAAAGGGGTAAAGTAATACATAAAAAGGGGGAAAAGTTACTGAAGCATAACATGAACAGACTCATCATGAAAAGTGCTAAGTGAGAAAGGAGGTAAGGAGGTAGTTTAAAAATAGAGCAAATAATTATTCACTTTCTAGGGGACATTAGTGAGCCAATCAAAAAGAAATTTTTAATTTTAAAATATGTCTCTATCATGGTTAAAATATTATTTATGAAGGATTGTTACCTACTTAATAATGAACTGGACCCAAAAAAAAGCAACATAATTTAATGTATTTAATGTACAGCACAATGCAACATTATTTAGAATGTTGTAATTTTCTCCTGTCAAACAAAATACAAAAGAGTAAGAAGCTAAGACTTTATAGGTGTCATTCTTAATGACCAATTAATCCAAGAGTGTTTCTAAATCTGTTACAATTCTCTACAGATTAAAGCATATAAAAATATTCATTTGCCAAAATTTAACAGGAGCTAGGGTATATTCATGCACTGTAATGACTCGAAAATAGCTGAGAGGTTTCAAAGAGTAAAGTGAGAAGCAAAGATACATGAGGATAATAAAGGAGAAAGACAAAAGCATCAAAGTTAAAACAGTTGTGGGAGAGCAGAGTCTTTTATTAGCCAGTGAAAGCTGGGCAACGAAATAGGAAACGTACTGGGAAAGTGATGAAGGGTTACAACGAGCTGGCCTGTCCCAACCTGGATTCTGAGTCTGCTACAAAGCAGGTAACAATCACTGAGACTCAACTCAACCATAAATTAAACAATTGTTCAAAGTTCCACTACCTGGGAATTTAGCTGTATCAGGTTTGTGTTTTGTATGTAAAAGTTACCCAGGATAAGGTGTCCAGGATCACAGAAGGAAAAATGACTTTATTTCCTTCCCCTGTTGAGGAGAGGAAGATATTTTGTTAGCTTGTCTTATTTTAGTACTTTTGGGATTTTTAATCTTTGAACAAGTTATGTCAAAATAATAGTTCAAGAACATTTGTCATCAACTAAACATATTTTCTTTTTATTTTCAGTAAAATAAAAAATTTTCAGCAGTTATTTTGAATAGCAAATTCATCTTGCTTTTTAGAAAACAGCATTATCATTTACAACATATATTAAAAAACACTTTGAAAATAGCATCAGGAAGAATAGCATTATCTCTGGAGGGCTAAAAAAGTTTCATTTCATCAATGAAATGTGGTTAGGTTACTAATGAATGCTATAGAATAGCCATTAAAGAAACCCTCCCTTCCTCCATATATAAAAACAGCAGAGAAAGGTAAAAATACACCAAGTCTATTTTGCCAAGTGAAAAATTAAATGATACAGATCGAAACCGAAGATCCTGATTTAATTTATGATTTTGATTTAACACGTAGCCCTGGCACTCAGTTCAGCTTCTTCACAGCATACCTGTCAGTCCATTCCCTCTCATTTATAAACTCCCTCAGGCAGCAAGAAAGATGGCCAGGCCCAGGCTAATGGTCACAACGCATGGGTTTTGTTAAGGTGAAGATATCATCTTGCCCTAAGCTGTGTTTTCAGCTCCTGAGCCCTATAGCAGAACAACCCCCTCCCTGGCCAGGTCCCCATGAAACCAGCCTGGGGACGCTGAAGCTGACCTCAAGACCTGAAATCGTGATTTACTGCCCTTACCTCACTCTTGATCAATCAGTTTTAACCGTGACCCCAAGCCCCTTACTCATAATGACTTATGATTTTTGCTCTATGAAACCCCTTGTCTGTAAACCATCGAAGATTCTGGAGTTTTCCAGCACAAGCTGCCCATTGCCCACTGTGTAGCGCTATACAATAAATGCCACTTTCTTTCATTCTCCTGGGTGTCAGGGTAATTGGCTCTACAGCGTCAAGCGGGTGAACTCTTTGTTCCATTATGTGATGATTAACTTACATGCAAAATTCTTTTTTTTTTAAAGTATATCTTTACTGATTTCAGAGAGAGGAAAGGAGATAGAGAGAGAGATATAGAAACATCAATGATGAGAGTCATCGGTTTGCTGCAGCCCTCAACCCGGGCATGTGTCCTGACGGGGAATCGAACCCCGATCGCCTGGATCCCAGGTCGACGCTCGACCGCTGAGCCACGCCCGGCTGGGCCACACGCAAAATTCTTAATCTTTGCTGACAACTTGCCCTCACCCTTTACTTTTCATCGAAATGTATGGAATCATGTATGAATGGCCTATTCCTTTCAGATACTTAGCAATGTCAAGAGGAACTGTTCTATGTTTGGTTTACTCTCTCTTTTAATCTCCCCATTCTGTTCTATTAATTTCCCTACTCTTCATGCCTCTTCATTTATTTTCTGTTCTTCTACCCACATTCTCCTCACAATTTTTCTACTTTAGAAAAGTAACTTCCCGGCTCCCACTATTTAAAGCCATTCATTGACTCACTAATCCATCACAAGGGCCCTTTAGTCACTGTACCTTTGGTTCTGCAATTCCACCAATTCTATTCATTCTTTTCTCTGTTCGTGCCTTGGACTTTTTTTCAGGATAAGGCACTGTCTGGCCTCTACTCTTGTCTCTATGTGTGAGAAGAACAGCGTCTCAGACAATCAGCCATTTGAATTCTTTAAGAAATTCTATTAAACACAGAGGGAATCTCTTAAATACAGAAGGAAATCTCTGGATCTCCGGCCCATTTTAAATTGTCTTCATTTTTTTACATTTCTCATTTTATCTGTTTCCTCAAAATACCACACTGACTCAATTAATGATAATTGCTTAACAGGGCAACTTCATCAAAGTATCTTAGTGCAGTTTAATCTGAATGCAGAGTATGGGTTTTGGTTTTTGTCGGTTTTGTTTGTTTGTTTTGTCATGGAAACGTGGCAGTAGGAATACATTTCCGCAAGACACCCATAAACATGTTTGAAAGACACTGAGAGAGAAAAAGGAGATGGTAGAAAAAGTAGACCAAGAGCATCCTTCCCCACTAAAAGTAATACATAGACCAGCCTTTTGATGACTCAAGCTTATTACTCTAGCAGACTACCAGTACTCAACTGTGGGAAACACTGGTAGCACCTGGAATCAAATCTACTAGCTCCCTTAGAGATAAACAGGCATAAACATTAAGTAAATATTTTCCTAGCAACAGGAATGCTTTAATGTGAATATTCTTGGCATCAGGATTTTCAAATAATGTTTACATCAAACATATATTACTTGATAAAATACAATATAATACTAAAACAAAAGACCTTAATTTGAAATTGCAGACAGGGTTGGACAATATTAACAGAGAAAAAGATTTGGAGAAAGAGCGATGGCCTGGGGAGTTACCGGGAGAATGTGCCTTCAGCACTGAGCACTGTTCTCTTGCTAGCTTTATAATTTTAGGCAAGTTACTCATCTCTGGCCTCAATTTTCTCATCTATAAACTGGAGCATCAGCACTTCACTGACAATCCCATAGGATCAGTATAAGGATCAAAAGACACAATAAATGTGAAAATATGTACACTAAAATATATGACTAGAAGAAGATATATTGCACTGTAGGCAATCAGAGAGAAGAGAATCTACCTGTCTCATCTTTGAGTCCTCTGTTAATGCTTAGTATAATGCCTTATATATGGTTGGAGTTTCAAAAGAAACTTAAATTTAACTGCCTTAGCCACCCCCATAAAGCTGCCATTTCTCATATGTTGCAACAGTAGGTATTTACCAATGTACATCTGTCTAAAGGCCTACGAGAGCAATAATAAATGTGGATACGTGAGTCATGAACCACTGTAAAGCTCCAAGAAGACCTCTGCTGCCTCTTCATGCAAACCAACTAGCTAAAAAGCATAATGTTAACATAAAGGGATGCTGTCTGGGCCCGCCTTGTACTCTGAATAAAGCAGAGATGACCAGTGGAAAAACTTCCTGAGAAGCTCAAGCCATGTAAGTGAGTGTCTGTTCATACCGAGTGTTGTCTATGGGAAAGCCCTACAACTGTAGAAAGTGGCTCTCACGTTACTTCAGCCACGCTAATGAGGGTGACTCAGGAATTGTTTGGAAAGAAAGCATTTAGTGCACAGGTGTTCTAACACTGTGATTTCCAGAATGCAAGGAATCAAGAACTGTGGTAATGAAGCTCCAAAAACTAGGCCCGGTGACTTTTAAAAGCCTAATAGACTTTGGACAATTGCCATTCAGTACTTCTATTGCATACTCAGTAAAGTGTGGCCCTAAAAATTATATATGGAGAAAGAAATAGCTTAATATATGAGATCAAAGTGGAAAATAACAAACGGGAAAGTTTAGGAACCATTAGACTAGACACTGTTTCTACCAGCTGAAAATTCAGGCGTATATTAAAAATACTAAAAAAGAGTAAAACTCTTACTATATCATTCAGCAGAAGTTGATGCAGGCTTCTGCATCCCTTGAGACAGTGAAAAGGAAATCTCAGTCAAAACTTATGTTATATAGATTCAGAAAGTGATCCTTGTTTTTAGGTTAGATGTCCCAAGACAGCTAAAATTTCAGCTTTGCTTGTCCAGCCACAGCTGTGCTGCTGGAGGTTCCGCACCAGTTACTTGCGGTACATGGATTGTCAGTCTAATTTATGACTAAGGGGCTGCAGTTTCCTCAATTGAGCTTAAGTAATTTGTGGGCAGGAAATTTTCTGGACTTTAACCATTTTTCTCCTTGTCTTCAGAAACATGGCCAAAGGGCTGGAGCAGATTGCCTAGGATGCTCTGAAGCATGTGCTTAGGGAAAACTGACCTGTTAGGATCTGACAGCTTTCCCATCACTCGCATAACTACATATTCAAATACATTCAGTATAATGAAATTCTTTTAGTACAGTCAAAACTTGTAAACTATGAGTCAGATATGCATGTATATACCTTTATGATGAAAAACTGAATTCAACTTTTCTCTCAAGTTCCCTTCACTCTGGCAAAGATCCGAGTTTAGGAAAGGGTGGGAGAGCATCTTTGCCCAGTTTCCGAGGAAAGAGCATACGTCTGGTTCTTCCTGGTCCATTTAGGTGTCTCTTCCAGATTGATCTGAGCCTGTCTACTGAACACCTTGCACTGGGGCCCGCTAAGGCAAAGACTGTAAGGCAAGGTCTGTCTGCACCTTGGGTAACTGTGCTGACACTTACTCCTGAAGGTGGAGGAGCCTGACAAAGCCTACAGCCTTGGTGGGGGAAAGGGGATCCCTACACTGCCAATTTTTTTTAACCACTTTGTTAAAACAGTTTATCAGCAATGACTGTTAACGTCTCAGAGTAGTATTAATGGAAACATTAGAGAAATATGTGAAGATTCATCTACACTTGAAAGAAATAATTCAAACAGTTCATTTATACATGTTTGCCAGTTTTTCCCAGTGATAACATTTTGCAAATCTGTAATATAATATGATAACCAGAATACTGATTCAGATACAACCCATCGACCTTGTTCGGATTTCCCTAGTTACTTATATTCACATTGTGAGTATATTAAGTCCTATACAATTTTATTACCTGTGTAGGTTCACGTACCCACCACCATAGTCAAATGCTGACCCATTAGCAAATCATAAGGATCTTTGTGCTGTTGTTTTACACCACACCCATTTCCCTCCCACCCCTACCTCTCTGTCTCTAACCCTGGGCATCCACTAAACTGTCCTCCACTTGTAAAATTTATTATTTAAGAAATGTTACATGGCCCGGCCAGCGTGGCTCAGCGAGCGGTTGAGCATCGACCGACCTGTGATCCGGGAGATCATGGCTCAATTCCCGGTCAGGGCACATGCCTGGGCACATCCCCAGTAGGGGGCGTGCAGGAGGCAACCGATCGATGACTCATTATTGATGTTTCTCTCTCACTCCCTCTTCCTTCCTCTCCCTAAAATCAGTAAAGACATATTTTTTAAAAAAGAAAGAAAAGAAATCTTATATGGATAAAATCACCTAAATTTGGGTGTGACTTTTTTTTTTGGTGTGTGGTGTGGTTTTGTATTTATTTATTTACTTATTTTTTGCTCAGCATTGGAGATTTCAAATTGTTGCATGTGTCAACAGTTTATAACTTTTTATTGCTGAGTAGTATTTCATTTATGTATAGGTCATATTTTTTAACCATTCACATATGAAAGGACAGCTGAGCTGACTGCAGCTTGTAATTATTACAAATAAAGCAGCTAACAACATTTATATACAGTTTTTGTGTAAACATAAATCTTCATTTTTCTGGGATAAATGCCAAGGAGTATAATTTCTGGGTCTTAGAGTACTTCCACATAGAGTTTAGATAATTTTGTCATCTGCAAATGAAGATAATTGTATTCCTTGTTTTTCAAACTGTGTGCCTTTTATTTCTTTTGTGCTGTATTGCAATGACCAGAATTCCAGAGCTGTGCTCTGGACACTACAGGCATCTTTGCCTTGTTTTTGATGTTAAGGGGAATCCTTCAGCCTTTCACCATGAACCATGATGCTTATTGCAGGGCTTTTGTTGTTGGTGGTAGTTTTTGTTATGTTTTGTTTTGTTTATAGAGATAATAAAAAATAAAAAATAAATGCACTAATGTAGTTTAAACATGTTCCAATGGCAAAATCCAAGTCCACCCACAATTTTAGTAAACAAGGCTTTACAATGTTTCTCAAACATTCAGGAAACGTTCTTCTCTCTCCTCAGACCACAAATAGTAACACTGGTATCTGAGAGTAGATGTAAGGAGAGTTAAGGAGACAGACTCTAAGTGAAAGTCATGTTGCATTCTAGTACAAGAAATCTCAGCACTAATAAAAGGATTTAATTAGGAAGTAAAATTAAAAGGGTAGTATACACAGCTTGGGTTTCACTGGACTTCTGGATTTAAATTGGAGGTTATTAAAGTAGCTTCAACTCCAGAAGACAATGCAAGCATGAGGTTTGATATGAAAATATCCACTCAGACTTAGAAATTTTAGCAAAGATATAAAATATGGCATTTGTTAGTAAAGTATAAGTAGCAAACAGTTACGTGTTGCTTCAATTGGGGGAAAAACAAGAACTATGGGAGAAAAAAATAGTTTTCTGGAAACTAAGTTTATTCAAACAGCGTAATGTGATAGAGCATGTTCTTTCCATTGAGACAAACCTGGGCTGGAAACCCAGCTCCACAATAAAATGCAATAAGCAATAAACGTGGTATTTAGTTTCTCTACATCTTGGCCTCCTTATTTGTGAAGGCACCTACCTCATAAACATGTTGTAAACATGAATTAAATGGGATTGTGTTTATAAAATAATTAGCACAGTAGGTGCTTAATAAATGGCATTTACTACCATTTAAATCTCTAAAAATGTACATTGAAGAAAATTCAAGGATTAAGTAGGTCTGGAAAGAGCACAGACTCTGCTTGGGCTGCTGGCCTCCCCCTAGCCATGCAGGGCTGAACTGAAAAGAGGGCATATTCTTAGCTTATTAGGAGAGTCTGTATTAGAAATCACACAGTGGAAAATTGCTTAGGAAACTTTACAATGCCCTCTTAAAACCCAAGGTTCCACAGCATTCCAGTGCCAGAGAATGCGGGAGCCTTTCATATTTTTCCTCACAGTTACAGCTTTGCTACAGGCCAAGCTCTTGCTGCATCAAAGTGGAGAGGTTAAAGGTCTGGCGGCACAATTCGGATTGATGGTCAGCCCAGGGCCAGACGTCTGGCTCCTCAGAGATGATACTCTCTCACCCTTAGTATTGAGATCAAACTCAAAGCTCAATGTCTTGATTTAGAAAAAAAATCAATAGTACCTGTTGTTAGCCTAGGCAGCTACGAGTTAATAAAAGAGAGAAGAGCTAGGCTGGCTGGGCCTTACTGAGCCTGGAACTTAACTTAATCAGATTTAGGTTTGGACGTTACACCCCTCTGCCCCCTCGCCCACCTCCGTGTCCCTGTGAAGGGAGGGACAGGCTTTTCAATCTCCTGGGGGGGGGGCAGTGGCATGGTATCTGGGATAATCAAGAGGAGGAACAGACAACAAAGGGGAAATTCCTCTGCTGGGTGTATGTCCGGTAGGAGCCGAGACAGGGACAGTAAAGGGGAGGTATCTGGCCTGGGAAAAAGATAGGATTAATGGGACATGATACCCTGGAAGATCTAGGAAACAGATTGGATAGGGGGAGGACCCAACATAAGCCCCCAAAGAGCCAGGAGAGAGATTGATTAGTCTGAAAGAAAGCTTTACCCCTTCTCAAGCCCAAGGTAATATAATCAAAGCTTAACAAAGGCCCCTTTCGGTAGCAGCTTTGGCCCATTGGTTCGCCCATTCTCATGCATCGTCTCTCTGCAACAGCCAAGTGGCCCCAAGCTTGGGTGAGCCCCAAGTGTGGCCCTGGGGGCAGCAGCACAGTGCCTGGCCCGAAGCGCAGCCAGGAACAGAGACTAAGCTACCAGATGGGAGCCGAGGCTCTGCTGACTGCCGGGCCCAGGGCGGTGGCCTCACAGCTCTGGATCCTGACCCTCCTCCTGGACACATGCTCACCGGGCCCAGGGTGAGCCAGAGCTAAGCCACCTGATCATGGGTGGGACAACGGGGACCTGGAGACAGTCTTTGATTTTATGTCGACAAATCTTAGCATCACAAGCATCCTCCCATGCATGGGCAGGCCCTGAAATGTTTTTCTTGAGACTCCGTGGAAGAACCCCATTTCCACTGGCAACACTGTGAGGGCAGAAGGGAAACTTATTTTCTCCTCAAGATTCTCCTCCCCTTTCTGGAGTGACTGAATTTTTCATCTTTTGTATATTTTCCTGTTGCCAGACTATTTGTACAAAACACAAAGCTGCTAAGTAAAAAAATCAATAACCTTTTGGAGTTTTTTTCCAGGCAGGCAGCCTCTGAAACAAACTGTCCATAGTTGAGTAAAATACTATTAAGTCCTAGCCGGTTTGGCTCAGTGATTAGAGTGTCAGCCCTCGGACTGAAGGGTCCTGGGTTCGATTCTAGACAGGGGCATGAACCTTCAACCTCGGTTGCAGGCTCGATCCCTGGCCCTGGTCAGGGCCCGTGCAGGGGCCAACTGGTGGATGTGTCTTTCTCACATTCATCTTACACCCTCTCTCCCCCTCCTTCTACTCTCTCTGTAATGGAAAAAAAATCCTTGGGTGAGGATTAAAATTAAATAAATAAAAATGAAAAATTAATAAAATAAGTGTATCACCTCTCTCTAGATGCCACAGCCCTCAACAGCACTAGCCAGCACTAGGCAGGGAACCAGAGCAGACCTGACTGCATGGTCACGATGCTGAGTAAATCAGGAGAGTCACTGTCTTCCACTTTCAGCAAGGATCAGATGGCTGTCTCAAAGAAATTCCAAAAACACTTTTAAAAATCCAACACCCAAGAACTATGAAGTTGAGAACCTACAGTATAGGACAATGCTTCTGAGTAAACTTAGAGAGTGTTATCATCAGAGTCTAGTGGAAACAGCTTTGGTCCACTTCTCAGCTTCATCAGCTAAATGACCTTGGCGAAATAAATTAAAAATTGAAGTGTCAGTTCTATCAACTATGAAACACACAGACACCATGTTCCCACCAAGTGAATACAAACTATAAACTATAAAAAATATTGTGATTGATATTGACTCATGAAATGTAAAGGGCAGTAAAGCAAGAATTTGTACTCTGCAGAAAACCCTTGTTTATTTCTTTATTTTAATACACATACAAGTTAAAGTTAAAAATAATAATATGAAACAAAATAAAAATGAAAAGATAGTATTGATGTTTGTACACAAAAAATACACATACAACTTATGCCAAATCAACTGCTAAGTTGCAAAGAAGTGAATTACAGTGGATGAAATTAGGCTTTTTTTTAAAGCTTTATTTGGCAAATCAGTATTTCTGTGCACATGGCTAGTGGTAGGCTTGAGTAAAACAATGGAAAACTCTATGGAACTAAAATGCTGTCTCCTAGAACTAATAGACACCTCAAAAGAAGTGTGTATACAGTACAATATATATTCAGATGAGAAATGAAAACTCTTAATCATTTAAATTTTCCCTAAATAACATTTGATCTCCAAATAATACTATTGAAAATACTCAGATTTTTGCAGCTATTTGGAGGGTGGAAGTATACTAAAAAATATATTAAAATCAATTGAATTGCCAGAAATGTCCAGAGACATTCCAAGGTATTTCACACACTGGAGTGGTGGGAACAATGCAGCACTTCTGATCACTTAATAAAACCAACAGCATCTGTCATGGGTTTGTCAAAGAACCATTTGATCAATTAATGTTTTCCAAGTGTCTACTTCATGCCTATTATATGATGTGAGATACAGGATGAATATGTTAATTCTTGCTAACAAAATATATAGGTTCCAGAGGACAAAGAAATGTCTAGTATGTTTCACGTTACTAAAGAAAAACCTAAAGAGCTGATCATCTTGATGACTATCAAGTCATTGAAGTAAAATGAATACTGTGCGATATGCACCCAGATCTGTAGCGATGAACACAGGCAAGCAGAGCTAGCTCCTTTATTGACACCAAGGCAGGGGGATGGTGGTCAAATAATCCTGTATTATTATTATTACTTTCCCCACAACATAGCCACAGGTGGCTCCTGTGGTCCTGTTAAAATTTCTTGTTAAATTAATGGAATCATCCTTCCCAGTAAAAGCCATATGATACCTGCTTGAGAGGAAAGAGAATTCTGGTCTGCCAGCTGCCTATCAAGTCTCACGTACATGCTGAGTAAGCACATGAAAGGAACTAGCCCTTGCTGTCTCTGACACAAGTATAAAGCTCAGGCTCCTGCTGCCCTGTCGGATTGATTAGATTTACTCATCTAGAGCAGTGAGACTGAGCCACGGGTGTGAGAGCCTCCTCTCAGCAGTTTAATTATATCCTAGTTGGTTAGAAACCAAAGTGTGCTATAGAGGTAACTGGAAGAAAAGAGAGACCAGAAAATTATGGTTTTTGTTGGGGGGGACAAAGAATGATTATTATGTCCTAGGCGCCCTACAAGTTCATAAAAACACTTAAAAACGAAAAGACTGCATATATAAACCACAAAGGACTGCAGAGGAGACTGGACAAAGGTTCTAGAGGAAGGAGGCTTTGCTTTAATGAGAGACTATCCGCTGAAAGCATATGCCCCAAGTTTCCTTCCCAAATGGAAAAAGAGATATAATATGCTGTCATTGTCAGAGTATAGAACTTTGTCCATTTTCCCTTTGCATTTTAAGCGCGGCTGTTAAACATGCCCACGCTGGGCTCGTTAGCTTCTCATTTGCTTTAGAGACTATCTGCTATCTTGACCACTTTACAGGCATCCTATAGCACAAGCATGGTTTCCCAATTAGCTGGGCTGCGGAGTTCGATTCAAGACCCCCCAAAATCAATTTATAACTGTCAAAGCCAATTGCCAGGGACAAGGAGAATCTGTATGACTTAAGAATGTTATAGTGTTTGTAAACTCTAGAACACTGACAGCTTCATTTAACTGGCCGACCTACACAGAAAACACTCCTTTCACAAACCTACAAATGGCACATTTAAAACATGAAATGGAGCACTTTCCTCTAAAACCTACTACAAAAATTAGTATACAAATCGATTTAACAACCATTCGTATTTTTTTAAATGCTGATTGTGAACCTGTTCAAAATAAGCAATACAATAAGCTGAAAACTGGTTAGAATGTTAGTACTACCACGAGCCAAGTATTCTTTCACGTGACGAGTTTCTGTGATTGAAATTCACTACGTGTACTGCATTTAGAGACTATAGCACCTATAGAATATTAGCAAATTTTAATCACTTATATTGTTCTTATATTGAATTTGACTCATGTACTCAAATTTAAGATTCTCAAAGTATTTCAGTGCTAGGAAAGTAGGATAACATTTTTATATTAATTTTTTTCCAATTAGTAATATAACAGGTGGCCTAATTCTTACCTAAAAATGACTTTAACTTTTTTCCTTCTATTTTCTGTCTCTCAGCATTTCTCCCCAAACTGAGAGTCATCTTTGCCCACTACCATAATTTTCATTTTGACCCATGGAAGCCCATTAAACTTCAATACTAGGTTTAAATTTTTTAAGTATTTTTTATAAGAAAACTTGCCAAAGTAAATCCCATAGTATTGTCCACATCGTATTATTAATAACCCTTGGAAAAAGAAATCATAAATCTATAATATCAAATGTAATGCTTTTTTTACTCTTTACAAAATATTTATTTTTGTGTAAGTTTAGGGTGTATGTGATGATTTGATATACATATGTAGTGAAACTAATACCACAATAAGGTAAGTTAATACCTCCATCACTTAATATATAATATCTTTTGTGTGTGTGGTGAGAATATTTAAGATATACTCTGCTAGTAGCATTTAAGTATATTATACAGTATTATCAATTACAGACACCATGTTGTACATTAGATTCCCAGACCATATTCATCTTATAACTGGAAGTTTGACCAATATCTCCCCACTTCCTCCAAACCATGGCCCCTGGCAACCACCATTCTGCATTGTTTCTATGAGTTCAATTTTTTTAGATTCCACAAAAAGGTGATATTAAACAGTACTTGTCTTTCTGTGTCTGGCTATGTGACTTAGTATATGCTTTCAAGATCCATTCGTGATGTCACAAATGACAAGATTTCCTTCTTTCTCATGGCTGAATCATATTTAAGTTTGATGTAGCCCTACTGGTTTATTTTTGCTTCAGCTTTTGGTATTACATGCAAAAATCCATTGCCAAAACCTTGGCAAAGGAGTTTTTTCCCTATGATTTCTTCTAGGAGTTTTACGGTTTCAGATTTTATATTTGTCTATAATTCATTTAGGGTTAATTTATGTGATGATGTAACATAGAGATCCAATTCTTTTTTTTGCATATGATTACCCAGTTTTCCCAGCACTTTTTATTGAAGAGTCTGGCTGTTCCCCACTGAGTATTCTTGGTTACTTTGTCTATTATTAGTTGAATGCATATGAGGAGAGATTGTTTCTGGGCTCTCATTCTCATTCTTCTATGTGTCTGTTTTTATGCCAGTACAATACCATTCTGATTACTATAGCTTTGTAGAATAGTTTGAAATTAGGAAGCATTATGCCTCTAGCTTTGTTCTTTCTCAGGATTGCTTTGGTTATTTGAGGTCTTCTGTGGTTCCATGTGCATTTTAAAATTGTTTTATTTCTCTAAAAGTGCCATTGAAACTTTTATAGGGATTGTATTGAACCTATAAATGGCTTGGTAGACTGGACATTTTATCAGTGTTAATTCTTTTGATCTATGAACATGGAGTATCTTTCCATTCATGTGTGTCTTCAATTTCTTTCATCAAAGTCATATAGTTATCAGTGTACAGATTTGTCACCTCATTTAAATTTTATTCTTTTTGATGCTATTGAAATGGGATTTTTTTACCCTTTCAGATAGTTGTTGTTAGCATACAGAAATGCAACTGATTTCTGTCTATTGATTTTGTATCCTGGCACTTTTCTCAATTAATTATTAGTTGGGACAGATCTTTTTGGTGGAGACATTAAGGGTTTTTGTATATAAGATCATGTGATCTGCAAACAGATGATTTTAGTTTTTTCTTTCTAATTTATATGCCTTTTATTTCTTTTTGTTGCCTAATTGTGCTGGCTAGGACTTCCAGTGCATGCTGAGTAGGAATGGTGAGCTTCCTTAACTTGTTCTTAATCTTAGAGGAAAACCTTTCAACCTTTCACCATTGAGTATGATGTCAGATGTAGAGTTGTCCACATATGGCCTTTATTAGGTTGAGGAACATTCTTTCTATATCCAATTTGTTGTGAGTTTTTATCATGAAAGGATTTTAAATTTTCAAATGTTTTTTCTGCATCTATTAAGATGATCATATATACTTTTTACTTTTCATTTCATTAATGTGTATCACACTGACTTGCTTATGTTGAAACATATGCATGCTTGCAACTCAGGGATAAATCACACTTGATCATGGTGTATGAGTCTTTTAATGTAGTATTGAGTTTAGTTTGTTAATATCTTGTTGAAAAATTTTCTATCTGTATTCATTAGAGATATTGGCCTGTAGTTTTCTTTTTAGTATCCTTATCAGAATTTGGTATCAGGCTAATGCTGGCTTGGTTTAAATGCTGGCTTAATTTTTTTTTTTAAAAAAAGAAAGTTTAGAAATGCTTCCTCCTCTTAGATTTTTGGGATGAGTTTGAGAAGAATTATAATTAATTTTTTAAAATACTAGTAGAATTTGTCAGTGAAACATTCTGGTTGTGGGCTTTCTGTGTTTGGAGATTCAGTCTCATTACTTGTTATTGGTCTTCTCAGATTTTCTATTTGTTCCTGTTGCCAACTTGATAGGTTGTATGTTTCCAAGCATTTAACCATTTCTTCTAGGCTATCTAATTTGTTAGTATATAATTTTTGTAGTCTCTCAGAAGTCTTTGTACTGAGAAGAACCATCACAGTTAATGAATAAATAGATAAACCATATGGTTATATAAAGATTGATGATGAAGTTATCTATATTTTTTATATAACATTACATAGCTTATGCATTCATAAAACTCAGCCTTTCAAAGAGTACTTTGTAGAATAATATTATTTTTCCTGTGTAATTTTGATTGTTCAAAATACTTTCCTAATACTCCTTTGGATTTTCCTATAAAATCACTTTACACGCAATGCAAGAAATGCAGTCCCATTATATTTTATTTACATCTAAATATTCAGTCACCTAGCTATTTCCCAACTTGATCTCTCCTTTTATTAGAATAATGTTGTGAACAGTTTTCTATAATCAAATTCCCTCTTAATTATTAAAATAGCAGCACCCTTGGTTGTGTGTAAAATGCTCTTTGTTATATATCTGCTCCCCTCTGAGAGGAGGTGTGTAAAATTAAGGACTAAGAGGATGGAGCAAAAAAAGACAGTTTACAGTATATCATCAGGTCCTCAGTGTTGCCCAGTGAGAGTCTGAAATGCAAAAGGAAAGACTCAAGCAACACTTATTTCTGCATCAAGAACAGTACCAGGGAAGCACCTGTTCTGACTTGGCATTTAGAAACTAGAGACTCAGAGGAATTTCCTTTTCTGTCTCCCAGATCTGTTATAAACCTCTGCAATTTGGGGAACTGTTTCTCAGAATCCCCATGAATGCAGCAAATGCTTATTCTACACTGAACTAAAGTCTGAGAGTTTAAATGAGAGAACAAAGGACTCAAGGCCTCTGCTCTTTTCTTGGTTTCTACTACTATAGATGACAGGATTTAAGAACATAAAATAATTCATGAATTCTCAACACACATAGCTGCTTCTTTAATCTCCTTACTAAGAAGGCCTTTTATCCCAAGCTAATCAGGTCTTTCTCTTTGGGTGCAAACTGTTCCTTGATTATTTACAAAAAGAAGGACTATTCAAAGTGGTAACTCCTCTACACAAGAAGACTGTTTTGAAGCTTTTTAAGTATGTCCAAATATAACATAATATCTTGGTCTTATCATTGAACATTTTCAGACCCCAAAACAAGGAAATCCCAACATCATCAAGTACAGCTATTCCAAAAGTAGAAAGAATCTTCATGCACTAATTGTGAAACAAAATGTGCACTAGAAGCATTTTCAAAATATTTAGAACAATAGAAGCCCCACAGGACTAAAGTGATTTCTGAGGTGACTTTTACTGGCAATGAGCAAATTGGGGGACAACTGTTAGAAGATATATCATATGACCTCATACTGTATCTTTAATAGCATTTAGTTAAAGACACTGTTCCTGGAGTCTCAGTGAGTGGCAGGAGATCATTTTGTGGCTTCTTATTTGGCAGTGAACATGGTCATGCTCTGAATGAAAGTGGTCACTGGCTGTCTCCTAGCATCAGTCGGGGATACTCAAAACCAAAATAAACTACTTCTAGTGCTGTATTTGTATAAAATCACAGTATTGAAATGTCAAAATTTCCTAAAGAGATACAAAACAAATTTTTAAAGAGATAAGTCTGTGTTCATAGTCTCCCCTGCAAGCAAGATAGGCAGGCAGTAGATAAAGATAGATAACCCATGCACACTAGTGCTTCACTGTATTTACATTATACAATACTTCCAGACTTGTCCTCACTCCATGATGTTCTTTTTCTTCCTAAACACTTATTCATTGCTTGTAGTCTATGTACATGCTGGAAACAATTTTGTTGTATAAAATATATAGAAGTGAGTTAGACCAAAAATGTATTGAAAAATAATGTGAATGTGCACAAAATTCTGGCAAACACATGAATAAGCGCTTGAGACTTAAAGAGGATGACTGCCAAAGACAAGTGGCATCTTAAGGGAGAAGAGATGATTCCTTTGCAAAACTGCCATTATTTGACTACAGAGAAATTATTAGAAAAATTGGTTCAGGCCCTTCCACTTTCTTTTTTTTCTTTTCACACTTTCATTTTTAACTACCTCAATTTCCTTATGTTCCCCTGGAATCTAAGGATAGTGTCTTACTCAAACATCATTATTGCCCCCCATCACTATTTATTAGAGTTGACCTGAGTTCCCAATGAGAGGTCAAAGTGAGAATTTGAAAAGCTTCGGTTACTGTGAAAAAAAAAAAAGTATTACCTAAATCTATTACCAAATTCACCCCCCGTCCCCTTAGGAATATTTGCTAATGAATAGAAAACCATACTTAACTCTACCAAAAAGCTGCCTATAGAGTAGGTTTTATAAAATATGGAACTAAAGAGGGATTACTTGAGAACAGAAATACCTCTCTGAATTTTCAAAAGTATTTTCATTTCAGTAACACAAATTCAAACACAAAAAATAAAAATTCAGAAAAGGGTACCTACTGTGAATTGGACACTTTTGCAACTAATATAATGCTCATAAGAAGGACAGAACCTGTTTCATTTACTCAATGGAATGCGACTCTGCCATAAATAGAAATAAAATCTTACCCTTTTTGACAGCATGGATGGACCTGGACAACGTTGTGCTAAGTGAAATAAGTCCGTCAGAAAAAGACAAGTACCATATGATTTCACTCATATGTGGACTCTAATGAACAAAATACACTAACAAGCAGAACTAATGGAGACAGACTCAGAGAGAGAGCAGGCTGACGGCTCTGGTGGGTGTGGGGGACGCTGGGGGTGGAGGGACTGAGCAAAAAGAAAAAAAGAGAGAGGCCTCATGGGCATGGATAACAGTGTAATGATCACAGCGGGGGAAGTGGAAGAATGTATAGAGGGGATAAATGGCGACGGAAAGAACAAAATATATATATATTTTTAAATGAAGAGGAGAAGAAGAAAAAATAAAAGAGGAACCCAAGCATAAAACCATAAGGAATGTGCAACACTGTGCCTGGCACTAAACTGCCTGGGCATCATTTCCTTGTCTGCAAAACAGGAGCAATATTATTACCTAACGCGTATATTTGTGTTGAAGCTTCAGTGAGTGAATCCATGTAGGGTGCTTTGTCTGGCACATAGTAAGGGCTCAACATGTGATAAAGTGAGGAGAAGCGGGGGGGGGGGGGGGGACACCAGCAGAAGGCAGGAAAGGAGAAGTAACAGGTAATTGTTCCTGGCAACCCCACCAGAGAAGAGCGAGGCCATTAATACCTGCACAAGATCCTGTCTGTCCCACTCTCAATCAATGTGCTCTTCTCCCTCGATTGGGATTCCAGTGGTTCATAGCCTTAGCTGTACGTTAGAATCACCTGAAAAGCCTTAAAATCCTGGTGCCCAGGCTGCATTCCCAAGCAGTTATGTCAGAAACACTGGGAATGCACCCCAGGCAGCAGGATTTGTAAATCTCTACAGGTGATTCCAAAATGAGCTAAATTTGAGAATCATGACTCAGCTTCATTCCTCATCATCACAGTCCTCACCATCACCAGCCGAGTGTTTGCCGGCTCTCGATTAGCACTTTGGGCCCAGTACATCTAGAACACGCTGGAAACGTTTATTTTTTAAATGAGAATATAATTTTAGCAAAGGAGATGAGAATGTGTTAAAACACATAACTTTAGACTTCTTGGCAGTGTTCTTGGTGTTGGGCTTATTATCTAAAAAGAGGAGACAAGTTATCCCATAACCTGTTGACTCACAAATAAAAATGTCCTGACCTGCTTGGAGAGTAACAGACAATATGATGTGGACCCTGAAGTCCATCTAATCTTGATGGTTTATGAGCATTTCCAGAAGGAGAAGTTTCAAAGTCTGCCTCTATAGGGATTTTTTAAATGCCACTTCACTAAGCCTTGCTCTGGATCACTTAAATGCTTCAACGGAAAGTGGCTGTTTATGATGAAATTATGTGCTATAAAATGCACTTGTAAAATTACATGACCCAACAGGAGTTTCAGAATCTCCTCTCAGAAATACCATATGCAAATTTTTGTTTTGCTTGATGCTGATTTGAGTAAAATTTATTTCTCTCATCAATTAGAGAAATGCAAATAAATCTAACTCTCAAAAGGATGTTTAAAAAGAAAAAAAATTACCTACCTGACCATGAAAAAAAAAAGACTTATGTTTGATTACCACAATGGGAAAATGGTTACAATTATAAACAAGCCCTTTACAGTAATAAATGAATTTTTCATAAGATGTCATTTTTTTACTAGCTGTTATAATCATTTTCTTCTTATTGTGTTCTCCAAGTTGCCAATAACATCATTTTAACATTCATATGCAACAAGCTATGCTCTGCTATGTGGTCTAATATTTCACTTTAATATCCATTCATTTTCAACAGCTCGGGCTCTCTGAGGCCTTGCAGAAGCACTCTGTCTCTGGCGAGGTGTCAGTTTAAGTGTGATGTATTATTCAGCCTGGTAAAGGAGGTGTAACCATTCATTGGCAATCATGGGAATCACGGGGAATAAGTGTACAAACATCTGGGACCCGAATGTCATTTCACTGGCTAATAGTATCTGTGCTTTGCTAATGGATCTTATTTAAAGTGCAGGACATTATTTATACATTTTTTAAAAACCCTACATAACACAACTAAAAAGACATTCTATTTCAATTACAGTGTTGTACATAGGACAGAAAACAAAGCCCCAATGTGACCTACAGACACTTTGGAGGCTGCCTTCCCAGGGGGGCAGCCAGGAGCACCCGGCATGACACAGATCCCAGGCTCTTTCTCCTCTCCACAGTCAACATGCTCAGTGCTCATGCGAACTGACAGAGGTCAATGTCCAGGCTGTCATTCCCACCTAAAATGAAGACAGAATGGGAGCTAAAAAACACAGGCTGTGGGCTTCCAATACCAGAGTCAAAATCTTACTGTGTGACCGTGGGCAAATCTCTTAACGGCTCAATGCCTCAGCTTCCTCATTGGGTACATGTCGTTAGTGCTCAAAATATTCGCCACTCTCTCATCGGGGAGAACCATAGTTTCTTATTCCATTGTCTTCGGACTTGGATGTGTGTTCTGCTCTGGCCAATGACATTTGAGTGAAAGTGGCATGTGCCATTAAGAGCATTAGGAGCCATGACATAGTTCACCATGACCTCCCTTCCCTGTGCCCTGAGACTCAGAATGTCCTGGGCAGAGGCTGTTTCTCCACCTGCTTCCATGGAACAGGACTGCTGCTCACCCTGAGAGACACAGCATGAGCACGAACTAAACCTCTGTGGATATGAGCCCTCACTCACTTATCCATCTCATCTATAATGAGAATACTACTGGAACTTAACACACGAGGTTGAATGAGCATTAGATGAGACAATACTTCATATAACAGCAGTGGTGCACTGGGAGAAACACTGGAGCAAGGATCAGAATACTTAGGTTTCAGTCCAAGTTCTGTAACTAGCTTTCGTTGTTAGATAAATCATTGTACTTCTCAACATTTCAATTCTCTCACTAATAAAGTAGGAAAGTTGGATTTAAAATTTTCTAAGCTGTCTTTTAGTTAAAATTTTTAAAATCTTTAAAGAAATATTTACAGTGAAAATTTTCTATTTAAATTATAGGAGTTCTTATAAGCCTTTGTAAATAGAAGGATATATGATCACGCTGATTAAGTCTTAGAGTATATGATCTGGTCTCTTTCCCTATTTATTATAATTAACAACCATTTATATGGGCTTTCTCCATGCCAGGCACTTTATAAATATCAACTGATTTAAACTTCATACTCACTCTATGAGGTAGATATTATTAATATCTCCATTTTATAGATAAAATTGAGACCAAGGAAATTAAATAATGTAACTTATTAGGATCATACAACATGTGTAGTAACCTCAGAATTTGAATCCCAGTAATATCGGGCTTTGCTTTCTCTGTGGGAAAAAAATCACATACCCTTCACTTAGGCATAAAACTAGGCTAATAAATAATAAGGGCAAGCCTTCAACGATAATTAAGCTTGATGGAAAGAAGAGTGGATAAACTCTAGTTTGAACAACTGACCTTCAGCATAATTGAGTCTCTTTGAGTGACAAAGAAGTACCTGGAGTTCTGCCCTGTTCTAGGCATTAAATAAATGCTGGCACATGAACATTTTAATCAGTTAGTAAGAAAGCTTATAGCTCAGGCTGATTTTCCCCTCAGAGTTCTTAATTTTTTTTACCGAATTGAGTAGAAATCTTGAAATTCTGAAGAAAACTTTGCAGTGAAAATGAAAATTACAGTGTATCAGATGCAATGATGGTATAAATGAGTTTTTGAAATTTCTCAAAGGGGCATCTATTTAGATCTGGTGCCCATCTTTAACTGCACTTGAGCCATGAGTAACCAAGACAGTGGCCGCTAGTAGTTTTGTTTTCAGCCTTGGCCTATGAGATCAGCGAAACAGTATCAATGCTCAGTTATGCGAGGCAGCAGGCCAAGCACACAGTGAGACTGTGATGTAACACACACAGCAATATGAGAACGCTCTTACAACAGTGAGGCAGGATTACAGAATTTAGGAACGCTAGGGTACATGGAGGCGGCAAATGGGGGGGTGTTAGTGTAAGTCAGCATTAGTTTGGAAATGAAATTAACTCTAAACATCTCATAAGTTTATCTCATAGGACAGGTAGTATTCTCTAAGGAGGTGCATACAGGGTTATTGAGCTCTAAGGGTTCACAGAAATACTTCAAAGAGTCTGCAATCCATGTATTCATCAAAGATTATCTGTACCCTGAATATATTATACGCCTCATATACATTGTTACAAATACTTGCCAAATTTATTTGAATGCTGTTGTGATTAATTTTTTAAAAAGAAAAGTATTTAGAAAGTTTTTGGAAGTTATTTTTCATTCAGTTTTTTTCCCCCTCAACCAATGTATATTAGTATCATGTGGAGATCTGACAATTCTCTCACTCCTTAAATGATTAAAAAGCAGGACTCAAAAGTACTTGATATTAAAGCTATTGGTCTGTTTTGAGACACTTCAAGTAGGGCCTTTGTTCAAAGAGAGTCCCCAACACAGGTGTTTGAAATTTCACCATCACAGAGCTCCTGTTGCTTTAAGCAACCCTGACATTTTGGGGACTATCAGATTTAACAGGTTGAACATTTTCTTTAAAGAGTCAGGACACACATCATAAAGTATAGATTTTGTTGTTTCCTAACAACTTAGGCTGTTATTATATGACCCATTTCATATCTTTTATGTTAAGAATCCGTGCATCCGAGCATGAGTGTGTATGTGTGCTATATTTCCTTCAGAATGTGCTTTCCAAATATTCCACTATTCATTGACAACCTTGTTTTTTGTAAGAAATAATAACTGATGCTTTGTCAAGTGGTTAACAAGCCAATTCCATCAACTGTAACTAAATTCCTTAACATCCTTGAAGGGACAGCTGTTAACACTCTCATTTTATGAACAAGGAAAAGAAAAAGGAGCTGTGTCTGCCCCACCCTGTATATTTGATTCCTTTTACCCTCCTCTACCTCCTCTCCTCTTTTCCTCTGGTAACCACCATAGTGTTGTCTGTGTCTGTGTCTACAAGTTTTTGTTTGTTTGTATGTCTTGTTTGTTCATTTATTGCTTTCTGTTTTATATCCCACACGGGAGTGAAAGCATATCGTTCTTGATTTTCCTGTCTGACTTATTTCTCTTAGCATGATAGTCTCAAGCTCTGTCCATATTGCACAAATGGCAGTATTTCATCTTTTCTTATTGCTGAGCACTATCCCATTGTACATATGTATTCCACCTTCTTTATCCAATCATCTATCTAGGGACGCTTTGGTTGTTCCTATGTCTTGGCCACCATGGATGAACATGGGGTACGTATATCTTTATGAATGAATTGTTTTCAAATTTCTTAAGTATATGCCTAGAAGAGGGATTACTGGGTCATGTGGTAGCTCTATTCTTAATATTCTGAGAACGTCCATACCGTTTTCCATAGTGGCTGCCCAATTTACATTTCCATCAACAGCACATGAAAGGTCCTTTCTCTGCACAACCTCTCCAACACTTATTTTTTGTTTTGTTGTTAATAACCATTCTAACAGGTGTGAGGTGATATCTCCTTATGGTTTTGATTTGTATTTCCCTAATTGCTAGTGAAGTTGAGCATCATTTCATACATATGTTAGCCACTTGTATGTCTTCTTGGGAGAAGTATCTATTCAGGTCCTCTGCCTAATTTTTAATTTGCATTGTTTATTTTTTTGTTGTTGAGTTGTATGTGTTCTTTACATATTTTGGATATTAACCCCTTATCGAAGGTGGTGTTTGCAAATATCTTCTCATTCAGTTGGTTGCCTTTTTGTTTTGTTGATGGTTTCTTTTGCTATGTAGAAGCTTTTTAGTTTGATATAGTCCCATTCATTTATTTTAACTTCTATTTCCCTTGCTTTTGAGGTCAAATTCGTAAAATCCTCTCTAAAACCAAAGTACGTAAGTTTAGTACTTGTTTTCTTCTTTGTATTTTATTAAGGTTTTATATTTAGATGTTTGATTCATTTTCAGTTAATGTTTGTACATAGTGACAAATAGCACTCTAGTTTCATTCTTTTGCATGTGGCTTTCCAGTTTTCTCAACACCATTTACTGAAAAGGCTCTCTTTTCTCCATTGCATGTTTTTGGCTCCTTTGTCAAAAATTGTTTGCCCAAATACATGTGACTTTATTTCTGGGCTCTCAGTTCTGTTCCATTGGTCTGTGTGTCTTTTTCTGCCATATCATACTGTTTTTATTACTGTTGCTTTGTAGCATAATTTGAAGTCAGGGAGTATGATGCCTCCAGCTTTGTTCTTTGATTTTGGTGTTGGGGCAAGATATATAAAGCCTGTGAGCCACTCTCTAGCCTTTTATTGTAATTTTTTCATAGCACTTGTCACTTGGTCATTGTATTTATATTATAAATTTTTTGTGTGATGTTTGTCTGACTACCAATGAAATGTAAGCTCCATAGTAGCAGAGATCTTTATGGTCTTGTCAGCCACTATATTTCTAGGGCCTCAAACAGTGACAGGCATTTAATAAATGTTCAAAAATAAATTTTGGGGTGAATAAATGATAAATAGTTTCACATATATATAGCAAGATAAGCAGAAAAATATCTCTGAATGGAGTAATACAAGGCACCAGCACCCTAGTTGAATCGCTTTAACTCGATCATCAATTTGGGTAAAACTCTGGGCTCATTGAACAAGAACAGAGAGAACTTTCAAAGGAAAGGAAAAAAATTGACATTGGCAAATGTCTGCTTGGTAATTTTTTCTGGAACTAACTAGCAAAGTAAGGTACAAAAGTAAAAGATTCTAAAAATAACATTGGCCTCTCATTTTTACAAACTGCTGGCATCTATTTTTAATTAGATCAACAGTATTTTCTACCACCAGTTCCTCGAGTAGAGCAGCAGGTGAGTGAGGAAAGAGTTCTATTTTTTGAGTTTATTATGTTCACCAGCTATTTCTCTTCCTAAAATTTCTGCCAGCACTACACGGTGAAGTTAGACTAACAAAATGGAAGTTACATTTCAAAGCCCAGGAGAAAAGCCTTGAGAAAACTTCACAAAACAAAAACTTTAGTTTTCATTATATCCACCAGCCTGCAGGTTCACCTAAGATTCCCTACCGTCCTTGGAGACCTTTTAATGCAGTGAAATGCCTGCCTCAGGTAAAATTGGCAACACTTAAGAACAAAGGTTTTGTATGTGGTGGTTTATAAGGCATGTAGGATTTGAAAAGTACATTTTTCCTTGTCTGGAAGATATGTCTTATTAAGATGGTGTGCCCCCTTGGAGGCAATATTACTCTTTCAATAGTTCAAGCTTGCAATAACACTATTTCTTGGAAGGAAGTCTGGAGTATTTTTATCTAGAATAGAGTAATGCTATTTGAACAAATATTATTTCAGGAGATTATAGATTTGCAGGTAGAAAGAGCTGGTCAGATTTTTAGCACACAGCTAGGCTAAAGAGTAGGGTAAGAGAAAGGAAACTGTGAGCCCATAGACAGTAACACTCTATTGTGAAAGTCTCTTAAAAATAGTGCCCACATCAATGCTAAACCTCCTTATTTTAACATGTCCTTTAGGATTCTACTCACTGCAGCTATTAGAAGTACATTTGAATTTTTATAAAACAACAATACAAATCATATAAGTGAAAATTACCAAGTATGGGCAGTTCATTCAGACTATCATAGACTCACTCTATCTAGATAAGCAGAGCGATTTTTAAGAATCCATGAATCCGAATTTTACATATACTTATGATACCATGTATTTATGATAATATATCATATAAATTTTATGTATATAAAAATGTTTATCATCTAAGCTTTTATCATAATAAAATGAAACTTTGACTACTGAATCACAGTTAATTGATGCATGTACGTATATTTATATATATTTTATATACACATGAACAGAACAATACTAAAATATATATATGAAGGAGCAAATATTAATACATCCAAACACAAATAAAAACACTTGCCCCAGCCAGCATGGCTCAGTGGTTGAGCATTGACCTATGATCCAGGAGATAGAGGTTTGATTCCTGGTCAGGGCACATACCACGGTTGCAGGCTCGATCCCCAGCAGGGGGAGTGCAGGAAGCAGCCTGCTATTCCTTAGGAAACTGTGCAATTTTTCTTAATTTCGTCACCATAAATCTTCTGGTTTTATTTTTTTCTCTCTCAAGTGAGGATCCCAAGGTAAACCCTGTCTTGCAAGCAAGCTTCCCCATCCTCATACCTTTCTCCTCCTATTAATTTAGACCTAAAACCCTAGGAAATCATCACTACACTCACCCTCCTTCTGCAACAATACCTGTACTCTTTGCAGAGCCAAGGACAGCACAGAAATTGGGCAATTTGCCCCACCGAGACTTTTGATATGGAAAGCCATCTGGGTGCCCTGTGTTGTTGACCAGTCCAAGTTGCACATGACCAGTACCATTTACCATTATCTCAACAGCCACTCAAATCATTCACTTCATTCCTTTAATTCCCTTGCCTGCCATTCTTACTCTTAACATTATACTCCTTCAGTTACAGAAAGAACAGAGACTATCATATAAATGCTCTCAATTTCCTGCCCCTCGTTTACAAATTGTTGCCATCTGAATGGCTCTTTATATCTTTACTTGTGATATTTTATATGCAGAGTAAATTGTTTTGTCTATGGGCTGAGATATGCCTTTTTCACTTTCTAAGACATTATTATATCTCTCTTTTAATTTTTCCCTTCTCCATTGGCCCCACATCCTTCAACATACAAATGTATTTATGCCTCTTTTACCATTTCATTGCAATGCTGCCTTAATTTTGCTCAGAGCCTAGGTGCTCATTTGTTTTTTCAACAAATATTTGTTGAGAACATATTATGTGCTAAACATTGGACTCAAATCAACCTTTCCTTCAACCATGCTGATTGATTTGAGAGAGAGAGAAACATCGATTTGTTGTCCCACTTATACGCATCCATTGGTTGATTCTTGTATGTGGCCCTGACAAGGGATTGAATCAGCTACCTTAGTGCATTAGGATGATGCTCTGACCAACTGAGCTGCACAGCCAGGCCCTTTAACCGTGCTTTTAAAGAGTGGTCTATCTTGAATATCTTTCTTGCATCTAGTCATTTGTACATCAGCCCCCTAAAACTATACTTTGGTCTCCACTACATTTCTGAAATTGTTCTGGACAAAGATGATCAATATGCTGAACATCTTTCAATTTGTTTGCTATATGCTTTGTTGAATTTGACAGTATGAATCACTCATTAGTATCAAGAAAAGTTTCTTTCTTCCTTCTAATTCTCTGTTCCCTCCTTCTCAAGTTCCTTTAAACTTTCTTAAGTTCTTGGATGCTGATGTTTATGATGATCTTTGCCTTTCACACCTTTTCTCCTCATTTGCCACTCATTATAGGCAAATTTTTCAACTACTCTACCAGATGTGATTAGGAATTCCAAAGCTAAGGCTTCACTCAGGATCTATCTTCTGAGTTCCAGGTCTATTTCAGCATTCAATCTTAAAACAAATATCTTCCACTTTTTCCTCCTTATTTTGTCCAATGGATGCCTTCTCCATTGAATGACCAAGCAAGAAATTTGGAACTTCTACTGCTACAAAGATTTAGTCAACACTTCTGAGGATTGTGCTAACCAAACTGTCTCTTGAAGCTTTCCTTTCACCTATGCTCATTTCCCTGCTTCAGACCTCCTCAGCATCTGGCTCCTCAGTTACTGAAACAACCTCCTAATTGGTCTTTCTACTTCCAACCTAGTTCCTCTTAATCCACTTCTCCACAATTACAAGGTAAATAGTTCCAAAGTGTAATATGTCTCTGTTGGGAAACCTTCAAAGCAAAAGCAAAATCCTTTATCATTCCGTTTTTCACTCACTCACTAAATATGCCTGAATAGCTGTGACCCGGAGAGTAAAACAGGCCCTGCAGAGGTAGTGGTCCTACGTTTTCCTGGTCCTACCCCAGTAGTGTGTGCATACTGGATCTTGTAAAACTTCACCTTTAATGCCTCACATTCCTTTCACACTGTCAACACTCCAGTTATTCCTCAGTCCCATCCCTACAACCTTGTAATGCGTGTACGTGTCTGTCTGTCTCCTCACAGTCTAAAGCTCTGTGAGAACAGTGATGGAACCGTAACCAAAGGCATCTAATATCTGAGTCTGGCACATTACCCTTGCTCAGTGACAGTGACAGCTAATCCTGACACAGTACTTAGTATGTTCCGTACATTAATTCTCACTCCTATTCTATGAGGCAGATACTATTATTATCCTCATTTTACTAATGAGAAAACTGAGGGTCCAAGAAATTAAGTAATTTGCCAATACTCACCCATTTAATAAGTGGAAGATCTCGCATTCAAACTCAGGCAATATAGTGCTGAGTACCAGGAAAAAATACTTCTTGGAGAAGAGAATGAATCTATATCTCCCAGAAATGATGCTCCTATATTTAAAAGGTATCTGATCAATACCTGTTAAATGACCTCTCGATACATTTTAAATATTAATGTAAGTGAAATAAGTAGATAGTTAAATAGCCATAAATACATATTGTTAGAACTTTGTGTTGATAGTGATAGACTATTTCTCTTCTCTCATTTCCTGTGGCTCCATTAATTATTAGCCAAGTAGCCCAACCCCCCTGAGTTCCCATTCCCTCATCTACAGGAAGATGTGATTGAGCTGGGGTAATCTCTAAGGACTCATCTAACTCTCTATTACATGGCTTTTGTAACTTTCCATGTTTTTCAATAACCTTCAATTCCTCCTTGCATCTAGAAAAGGGTAAATTTTTGAGATAACTATAGTGCCATCTAAATGTGTTTTTTAGAGTTAGAAAAATCTCTGCAGTACACATATTTAATTTAAAAATATTTTTAAATTTCTGCTGAAAGCATGCAATGAGTTAAGACAGCTGTCTCTAAAACAAAAGTTCTGTTTTTGTTTTGTTTTTAATACAGGTTTAGCAAATAAAACTGTGTTTGTTTTTGTGGGAAACCTCAAGGAGTTCATTCTAGGTATGAAGAGCTAGATACATAGATAGATTGAAAGATGAAGTGATTAAAAATTAGTAATTTTTAAAAACATTTATTAATTCCTATATCACTCATGTTTTGCTAGTAATAATTAACTACCTATATCTCATGATTTTTAACCAACTAAAATTTATTTTTTTCAGTTAACAACACAATATGCCATTCTGTTTCTATATTAAATAGCAAGAAATTGACACTAAGTCAAGTTTTAATCTAACTCGAAGTTTGTTTGAACTTTAATTATTTATAAAGCAAGTATCTTTTCAGTTCTCTGAGTCTTAAAGGTTCTTTATCTTAAAACCAACAAAAGCTCTGATTAGCATAGTGTCTGGATTCATAAAAATATTCTTTATCCAAGTCACCCCTTTCAGAATTTTGTTTTAAAGTTTTTTCCCTATTCAAAAGAAGACTCACAGTTCTTATTTGAGATGTTTTAAAGAAGGATTCTCTGTTATTCAGTTTCCTCAACTGAGTGCTATGAGGAAACACAGGAAGTACAATGTATGAAACCCACATAGAACCTCACAAGTGGGGGAATGAAGAATCCAGCTTATCAGAAAGAACCATGAAAGCAGGTCAATTGTTATTCATTGATCATGATGTTTATGGGAGTCAAGGGGATTCAATTCTTACACCAGACTTTTCCTGCCTCGGATCTGAGTTCTACCCTGTACAGAACCAGTCCTACATCTCCTGTCTATTCAGATTCAACCACACCAAGGAATTGGACAAAAATATTGCAAAAAAAGTAAGGAAAAGAATTTAAATCTACACTACACAAAGACCTTTCAAAGGACAAGAACCCAAAATTTGATAAAAACAAAAGCTTAATTGAAAAAAGGGGCCAAAGATATAAACAGGCAAATCACTCTTTCTCTTTTGAAAGTTCAACATTTGTAGGAAAATTAGTATTAAAATTGGAAGTGCACCTACTCTTTACTTCAGCAACTCATTCTTGAATTACCTACTCTATTAACTAACAGAGTAAATTCATAAGCATGCGTGTACAGATTTATTGCAGCATTATAAAAAAGTGAATAAATAATAGACACATTGAAAATGAGATATAAATTTAAAAATAAGTTTATTCATCACTCAGATGACAGAATAATTTCTTATATTTGTTGGTCAATAAAAAAAGCATGATGCAGTCAAAGGTAGAGTCTGATCCAAATTTTATAAACAAAATTTGGTATAGAAATGAGAAAAATATCTATTTTAGCATGTGTATGATTGAATGAGTGAGAGAGGAAAAGAAATGTGAAAGGATACACATGAGGGAATCTCAGGTGTGGCTGGTGAAGAATACAAGGAGGGGGAAAGGATGGCAAACAGCGCGGTGTAAAGGTGCACAAGAAAATTATCTTAAAGGAAATCCAATTGCATATGTGTTCATAGAAAGATGTATAAGAGAGAGGTAAACAGTATGTTCATTCTAGTATACTTAGCTAACAGAATTTCAGGGAACTTTTATTCTCCTTCCTAAATCCTTCTGTATTGGTCTGGTTGTTTTTTTGTTTCTTGGATTTTTACACTGAGCATATATACAAGCAAAAGTACTAATAAACAAACCAAAACAGAATATGTATGTACCAATATATGGATATATAAAAATCCTTACTGTCTATCTGTGTTAGATGAACTAAAATAAAGTAATATATTGAAAGTATTCTCTTCATTGCCTAAAGATGAGCTATCTTTCTTGACAGTGACAAATGGGTGCAAAATACTTTAGAAATGCTACAGTAGAAAATAAGGCAGTCTGAGCCACCAGAGGCAGTCCAAACATGAGTTTAGTCATTGAATTTATGGGAATAGAAGCAAGTAGTTAGAGGAACAAGTCACATTTGCCAAGGGCAAAAGGTGGGATGTTCATAGAACAGATGGAATTATGTGAAGGTGAAGATGCTAAGACCACAGGACCTTTTTTTTTCTTTCCAAAATCTGCTAAGGTTTACAATTTCTGTTTGAATGCCTCAGAATTAATGACATGCTTTTGTATAAAAATGAATTCTTATAAATATACTTTTAAGCCTAGAATGTGGTCACAAAATTCAACCCCACATATATTTTACCATATGTTTAATCATTCTTTATCTCTTCATGGGAGCAAAAAACTATCTTGAATAAAACATTAAACTGATAAGTCTTTCAAGAAGTTATTCATTTAAATCTTTCTTTCAAAAACTACAGGACCTGTCTCACCATCATAAAATCCAAGATAGAACAAAGAAATACCCAGGGAGCAATCTTTCCAGCCTTAAAAAACTATGTTTGTATCAATTACTGACATAAGTCACCTTCAACACTTCATTACAGGAAGTATTTATTTCTGTGCATACTGATCTCTGTCAAAGGGTTCAGTTCTTCCTTTAGGATAAAATACAAATGATACTGAATCTCTTGCAAGTCCCAAAGCTCATTCATTATGTCTGAAGGACCAAGGGATTAGTCTGGGGGGGAAAGCAGCCTTGGAAAGAAATGCAGGCTGTTATGGCTGGAATTCACTATATCCATCTTCCCCTTGTGGTGCATCTAATGACATGGTGCAGGGTCTTTTCCACTGTTGTCCACATAAAAGGATGAGAGCTGTCTTATTAGAGAGAAAGAGAACAATTAGTTAGCCAGAAAGCTAGAGAGATGATAGATTATTGATGACAGATAGATGATAAATAGATGATAGATATAGATAGATGGTAGATTAGATAGATAGATGATAGATGATAGATGATGATAGATAGATGATAGATAGATGATAGATGATAGATAGATGATAGATAGATAGATGATGATAGATAGATAGATAGATGATAGATAGATAGATGATAGATAGATAGATAGATAGATGATAGATAGATAGATGATGATGATAGATAGATAGATAGATGATAGATAGATAGATAGATAGATAGATAGATAGATAGATAGATAGATAGATGATAGATAGATAGATGATAGATAGATAGATAGATGATGATAGATGATAGATAGATAGATAGATAGATAGATAGATAGATAGATAGATAGGATAGATGATAGATGATAGATAGATAGATAGATAGATAGATAGATAGATAGATAGATAGATGATAGATAGATAGATAGATGATAGATGATATAGATAGATAGATAGATAGATAGATAGATAGATAGATGATAGATAGATAGATAGAGATAGATGATAGATAGATAGATGATGATAGATAGATAGATAGATAGATAGATGATAGATAGATAGATGATAGATAGATAGATAGATGATAGATAGATTATAGATGATAGATATAGATGATAGATAGATAGATAGATGATAGATAGATAGATAGATAGATAGATGATAGATAGATAGATGATAGATAGATAGATAGATAGATAGATAGATAGATAGATAGATAGATAGATAGATAGATAGATAGATGATAGATAGATATAGATAGATGATTAGATAGATAGATGATAGATAGATAGATAGATAGATAGATAGATAGATAGATAGATAGATAGATGATAGATAGATAGATAGATAGATAGATAGATGATAGATAGATAGATAGATAGATGATAGATAGATAGATAGATAGATAGATAGATAGATAGATAGATAGATAGATAGATAGATAGATAGATGATAGATAGATGATGATAGATAGATAGATAGATAGATGATAGATAGATATATAGATAGATAGATAGATAGATAGATAGATAGATAGATAGATAGATAGATAGATGATAGATAGATAGATACATAGATAGATGATAGATAGATATATAGATAGATAGATGATAGATAGATAGATAGATGATAGATAGATAGATAGATGATAGATAGATAGATAGATAGATAGATAGATAGATAGATGATAGATAGATGATAGATAGATAGATAGATAGATAGATAGATAGATAGATAGATGATAGATAGATAGATAGATAGATAGATAGATAGATAGATAGATAGATAGATAGATAGATGATAGATAGATAGATAGATGATGATAGATAGATAGATAGATGATAGATGATGATAGATAGATAGATAGATAGATAGATAGATAGATGATAGATAGATGATAGATAGATGATAGATAGATAGATAGATAGATGATAGATAGATAGATGATAGATAGATAGATAGATAGATAGATAGATAGATAGATAGATAGATGATAGATAGATGATAGATAGATGATAGATAGATAGATGATAGATAGATAGATAGATAGATATAGATAGATAGATAGATAGATAGATAGATAGATGATAGATAGATAGATAGATAGATAGATAGATAGATAGATAGATAGATAGATAGATAGATAGATAGATAGATAGATGATAGATAGATGATAGAAAGATAGATGATAGATATATAGATGATAGATAATAGATGGAAGAAATGGAGAGTAAAATGAAAAATATCAATTTTTCTTCTGTAGCAGCTAATAAGAGCATTATCACTTTTTGTAGCTTTTATTTACATATTTAAAGCAACCTTGTAATTTGCAATAAGGCTATAAACTCCCTGCTCAGTTTTTCAAGTGTATTTGTTTTAAAATGGGCCATTAAAAATTTACTTTTGCTTTAATTAAATAAACAAAGTAATCATTTTATTTTCACATGAACCTCCAAGATTTTCAGTTAGTTATTTCTGCTTAAGCTTGGCTGACTGTTATGCTAATGTGCTTTAATCTTTTGGCCGAAGATAGCAACATGACTGATTTACAGGAGAACCGGAGCCTCTGACTTTCATATGCCTCCTGTCACTGGCATTCTGAATATAAGTACAAGTTCTTCTGATCAGTAAACATCATTAATCTGCAGCTTATGCAAATCACAAAGCTATTATATTAACTGTTTTAATAAGCAATGGAATCAGGGCTGTTGTTAGCCTACTTGTCTTGAAGAGAAGTGTCTGTAACTGCAGGATATTATTCTACAATTATCAACTGTATTGTTGTTACTCTGTTCGTAAAACATTATATGATATAGAGAGATTTCTGTGTAGAGGGTAATTACATTTCAGACAATGTTCTGTTTCAACAGCAGTGGTAGAGAGGTTATGGTGATAATGCCACAAACATTTTGTTTATTTATTGAATGTCATACTGTTGGTGGTTTACAAAAACATTTTATTTGCCTTTCTTTTCTTCCTCATTACTTCTGATTTATTTCATTTTGGGCATGGACAGGAAAAGAAAGGATGGAAGGAAAAATCTTAGTTAATTGTTCCAGAGAGAAAAATATTGCACACAATTAAGACATTGAGACACTAGAGATTTCAACTACTACACCGTAATGGCAATTAATTGTCTGAGCCCTAAAACATCACTGTCTTTTCCCTTATGAAGAATGCAATTGCCAGTGACAGGCTGCAGATTCCAGCGTGGGGTTCACAGATCCACAGAGCCTCAAAACACTGAATTCATATACATTACTGCCAGTGAAAGCAAAATCATTTCTCTTACTCAGAATAACACTGTGAATATTTTATTTATGGAAGTCCGTGACTATGTGTGTTTCATCCCTGGTTTGTATCAGATAGACTCACTGTGCTGGCATCTCTAAGTATCTCTCCATATCTACTGTGTCTGGCAATAAGTGGATTTCCTGAAAAGCTAATTCATGTTAAGCTTCAGGTCCTCTGAATGATATGGACCCCTTCCAAGGCTCTTATCTAACTGTGCCTTATATATTTATAATTTTATATTCTTTTTCTTAAGTGCCACAAAATTGTATATGCTTCAGACCCCACAAAACATAGATCTACTTCTAGAGTCAGTATATCTTTGGTGTCTAATTAAATGAATGGATGAATGAATGAAGCTAAGCGATCACTGCTTAAAGGTAGTATTTCATCTCTGCCTTACCTCACACATACTGATCATCAATACATCCCCTTTGGGATCTGTATTTTCCTCTAAAAAAATTTGATGTCTAAAATTCTCTAACTCTAGATGTCTACTTACTTATAAACTCCTGGATATCACTTCCCCCATTTTCCACTCAACCTGATAAATCTTCCTCCCTATGTTCTTAGCTATCTGTTTCCTGTTTAATTCATTTTCTCCCTTGTCAGCCTGGTTCCTATGGTCAGCAATTTGAGAAACATTAAGAAGACACTCCTTGTCCCTCTACACAGTCAACTTTAGGTGGCTGAGTCCTGCTGAAGAAAGCTACTAAATGATGTTAAGAGCCTGTCTTAAAATTTAATATATTCTTGTATCCATATCTTGCTGATTCCCTAGTTAATCCCCAACAGTACTATTCTAAATTGAGACCCCAATATCCTTCACTGACCCCTTCACTCTCAGCTATTGATTCCTCCTCTCTCTTTCCAATGGGTACCTTAGTGCTTTAAATAGAGGAGGAACGAATATCAGTAAGTGAAGTTGGAATTACTGAGTCTGTGTGTACTTGATGGGAAAGCCTTCAACATGGAAATCTTCAGATGATGCTGGCTATGATATATATACTATTTTCATTGTATTAGGTTTAATTTATACCATCCCCATGAAAATGAATTTTTAGTAAACTAAAAAAGAAATGCTAAGAAGACAGGTCACTAAAATATTATCAGAGATTACTTATTCAGAACTTAATCACAAGTGAGTATTTAAATGCTCTTCATAGAAAGTCATAAATTATTACTAACTTCTATGACTGAATTTCAGACTACATTTCACATAGTGTTGTTATTAGGTATGGTTATGTAGTCATGGCATTCCAACATATAAATTAAATTTCACAGTAAGAGGTTCAGTGCTGACAACAATAATAGGTTGGAAAAGAGTAAAACACAGCACTAAAATTGTAATGGAAACTTTAATTTTAGAAAAATAGAAGAATAATTTTTATTTAACTTAAGTGGACCAGAACCTCATTAAAATTGTCATATGCTTCTTAGCTTCTCACAAACTGAGGGTATAAAAAAAGCACAGCTGCTAATGAGATAGGAATTTAATTAACAGGTCCACTTAGAACAAGGTAAACATGTTGCATTTCACAGCTTTGAATATTTTGTTGCCCTGTTTGCTGTATACTAAATTTTATGTCAATTATAGACCAACTGATGCAAGACATTTCCACATAGGTCATTTGAATAATAATATGTAACATGTATTAAGCTCTTACTAAGTGTCAGGTACTGTTCTAAGTACTTTACATGTATTTGCTAATTTACGTCACTAAAACTAATCCAGGAAATGTTACTTGATCTTCATTTTGTAAATAAGGAAACTGAATCTCAGAGAGGTTAAGTGACTTGTTCATGATCACACAAAGCTAGGTTGTGAGCTCCAAACATATGATTCAAGAGTTAGTATTAACCTCCTCTCTTTAGGCAAATATGCAGAATTAATTCTGGAATTTATATTTGCCCAAGTCAACAATGTTATTGGGATCCCTTATATTGTATCTGATATAGGAAAGTCACGCATTATCATTCCTAGCCTTACATAAAGCTCACTGGCTGGATTGGTTTTACTGGCAGCTAGAAGACCTGGTGGAAAGTTCAGAGCATTTAGAATCAGATAGTTTCAAAATTCACTTCCCAATGACCAGCTGAATGACTGGGGACAAGTTTCTTGGTTCTTCTAAACTTCAGTTTTCTTATTTGTGAAATTTGGACAATCATGCCTACTTTTCAGGTTTTGCATATGGAGGTAAGATATAAGGATAAAATGGTGTTATCTGTTCCTTCATAACCTGAAAACAGATGAAGAATCACTCACCCTTATTGGAGGAAATGTTTAAAATTGTCCGATTTCAAGTAGAGTATACATTGTATACTTGAAATTCACTCTGAAGCTTCCAATTCTGAACTAACAAAAATTCTCCTTCCTCTTTCTAAAGAGGTTAAATCCTAAAAAAAATAGTTAAAACAATGATAAAAATATTAAGTTATTTAGCAAAAATAGAAGGGGAGGGGAGGGGAGGGGAGGGGAGGGGAGGGGAGGGGAGGGGAGGGGAGGGGAGGGGAGGGGAGGGGAGGGGAGGGGAGGGGAGGGGAGGGGAGGGGAGGGGAGGGGAGGGGAGGGGAGGGGAGGGGAGGGGAGGGGAGGGGAGGGGAGGGGAGGGGAGGGGAGGGGATTCCAGAGCAGAAGCAAGGGCTACCTTGGCAGGGAAGGGTCTACAGTACAGTATGGAGCACACAGCACTCCCTCAGAGGAGAACAGGCCCTTCTGAACATGAGTTCACAACCAAAATCTACAAAGCAAGTGAGAAATAATCCTCACTGAAGGAAAGACAACAGACATGAATTAATGTTTTCTGAGTTTTGATCTGTGAAAGTATTTTAAGTGCATAATGATTTGTGGTAGTTACATAAGATTCAGCTGTATAAATATGCCTATATTAGTCAGAGTTTTCCAGAGAAAAAGAACCAATAGGATATATGTAAAGAGAAAGAGATTTGTTATAAGGTCATGATTAAGGAGGCTGAACAGTGCTACAATCGTTGTCTGCAAGTTGGAGACCCAAGAAGCTGGTGGTAGGCTAAAAGCTGATAGCTTAGATTCTAATCTGAATCTGAAGGCTTGAGAACCAGAAGCACCAAGGCCAAAAGATTAATGTCTCATGTCAGCAGTCAGAGTGGGCGAATCTTCCTTCTCCCACTTTTTTTTTCTATTCAGGCCCTCAACAGACTGAATGATGCTCACCCACTTTGGAGAGGGCAGAACACTTTGATTAGCTTACCAATTTAACACTAATCTGTTCTGGAAACACCCTCAGAAATACATGCAGAAATCATGTATAACCAGGGCATCCCTTGATCCACTCAAGTTGACACATAAAATGAACTATCACAGTGTCAGGGTTCAACCAATTTGAATGTGCTTTGATTCTTGGGACTAATGGTCTCTGTTAAAAGAAATCAGGATTTCAAAGGTATAACTAAAAATAAGATATAACTAAAAAATAGGAAGTACTAATGTTCTTCTGTGGTCAATATAGTTAATTAATAGCATCTATAAAATTTCCCAAATCATTATGTTCAATTAATCACATAATTTGAGTCTCCTATATCTTATATTTATAAGAAATTACAATCTAATTTCACATAAAATAATAATTTTATAAATAGCATATTTTAAAACAGAATGTGCACTCTACTAGTGATGTTACAAAAAGTTAATGCATTCTTATCTGGCTTAAATTAACAAGGTAAAATATTGACACTTCAAGAGTTATCAGAATGTTTAACTCTGAATTGATGATCCAACATTTATCAAAATTTTACCTAAGACATTTGAATGGGGTGGACTTCAGGATATATTATCCTGTACTCTTCTAATTTCTCTTCATATTATGTTAACTCTAAAGAAAGCAATGTTTCTGAGCTACACAATGATTTCACTAAAATAAGATTTAATGAAAATTACCAGGTTTTACAATGTAATAATAATATAAATGAACACTAAGAATAGCTGCATATGCCCTGCCAGCTTGGCTCAGTGGTTGAGCATTGACCTAGGATCCAGGAGATCTCAGTTCAATTTCCAGTCAGGGCACATGCCTGGGTTGTGGGCTCGGTCACCAATAAGGGGTGTGCAGGAGACAGCCGATCAATGACTCCCTCTCATCATTAATGTTTCTATCTCTTTCTTCCCCATCCTTTCTTTCTCTGAAATCAATAAAGACATATTTAAAAAAAAAAAAAAAAAAGAATAGCTGCATCTTTTGAAAACTGATAGTTCAACGTTTTGTTCTTTATGTTGGTCTTGGTCTCTTGTTCAAAGACTCAGATGAAAAACCTAGAGTGGCATGACAGGATAAAGATTGCCCATTCAGACAAACAGAGGTGTATAATTTCTAAGCTTTGCTATACTCTTTTTTTTTTTTCCAATTTTACTTTTTAAATGTTCATACTAATTCTTTCTTAAATCATAAATATATGTGATTTAACTAATAGCCTCCCCACTAAAGAGCTGGTGGAGATTGTGTTTATATGCCTTGTCATCATTCTTTTCTCCTGAAAAGAGAATTAAATTGTTTCACAACAAGGAAAAGAAGCGCATAGTGTCATTAAACAAAGTCAAACTTTTTAGAAAACTACACGTCATTGCTAAAATCCCAACTATTGAAATATCTACATATTCCTTTTGCTAACGCAAATTTGCATATGTGGTATACAGCTAAAATGTCGAAATTCAAATTGTAGAACTCAAATCTTTCAAAATAAAAATAAAATACTATTCATGAATGACATCTACAGGTTTTTCCCCTCCTGTGTGTTATCAGCATGCCAATATCTTTCATCAGTCCATGATTCAACCTGGATGCAGAAAGAGGTGGACACAGATAGATTAAATCTCTGACAGTTCCAGTCTGATGTTATATTCTTTTAATAGAGCTTCAGGAGACAGCAGGCAGACACAATGCATGCCATGTATGATTGATAGAAAGTCTAGGTTTGCTTACTCTAATTTACAATGAGGAGCAGCATCTACTCGGGCATTACATGTTTGAGCACTGACAGCTGAGGCAGGTGTAGTCTGCCTGCAGACTTTCAAACTAAGCACAGATTTAATACTCATCCATCATCAGAAACATAGATTTATCTGAAAAACCTTGATGTATCTCATTTGTAAACAAATGATGAGTTTGATAGAACCTGTTTTTTCTCAAATACGAAAGCTCATTGTCAATTTAATTCAACAACTACTTTTGAGTACTCCTGACTTGCTAAACACTGCTTCAAGTACTAAAGAGATACACTAATGAATTCCTGCATTCCCAGAACTTTTAAAGGGGGGGTAGGTGGAGGGAAGAAATAAAACAAGTGTAAAAATTACTAAATACTAGACAGAGTTAATGGTGTTTCAAAGAACTGTGGGTTCATCTCTAGTTGAGACAACTAGGGAAATCTGCATGGTGGGGGTTAGCTTCATGTGGTACAAAGCAATAGCTTTACATTTAAAATCAATAATCATTTTCCATTCATATATATGTGTTTCTTGTCAAAAAAAAAAAAAAAAAGCACTTAAGGAAAGTAACTGCCTCCATTTTGCAAATGAAGAAAACAAATTCTAAGAAACAAAGCTAGAAAACTGCACAACTTAGATGAAAGTTGTGACTTCAAATTCTGTACTGCTTGAAAAATGTCATCAGTTGATCTAGCATGAACTTGGAAACCTTGATCTGGGTGTTGATAATAGAAAACCAGAATATGGATGTGAGACTGATGAGGATTAATTATTGAAATATGGGAGTGGGCATGATTACCATTGTAATTAGATAGTTATTAATAATAGGAAAGGAGCAAAAGGGAGGCCAGACATAAGCATGGTCCTCTGGGCAGCTTCACCAGAAAGCTGCAATTTCACACTCCCCAGAGAACCACTGATTCATTCCCTGCAGACCACTGTGGGAAGGGGTCTAACAAAAGGAAGATAGATGCAGGCACAACAAAGCTGAGATGACATAGCAAAGGTGCCTGTTATTTTAACCTGGAACAGAGATCATTAGTCAGAGGGGGTGGGGCCACTACAAGTGCGGGAAACCTTAGAAGGTTAAAATCCCAAAGAAATTCTAATGCTCTTTGTTCTCTTGTTCCTCTGGTTTTGCTCCTGCTTCCTTGCATTTGCCCATGTTCCTAGAAGCCACATGGCTCATGGCCATGCAGGGACCCACAGGCAGGCAATTGACTACAGCTGGGAACACAAGCTAAGCTAGCCTGATGCTGGACTGGAGTGTGCTCCAACGTGGAATGGAAACTCTTGGCAGTGGCTTTAATCGTAGCTCTGCTAAGGACACAGCTACACTTCCTCCATGGCAGGATGGAAGGAGAGGGGAACTTGGAAACTCGAGGATTTAATTCCATGCAAATAAATGCTACTCATTCTCCCATGTGAGTGTCTGAAAATTCCTTTTGTTGTGACATTGTAAGAAGCCCACTTCCCCAGGCAACCAGTGGGGACACGGAGAGTTCCCCATCAAAAACAATACCAAAAGAGAAAATATTTTAAAAATAGAAGGAACCTGAGAATACAAACTTAGGAGGAAAACTACATTCAAAGAAATGAGAATTTGGGAAGGCGGAATCACAAAAAAGGAAGTAGACAAAGAATTTTGGGAGATAAACAGAAAAGTGTCACAATTACTGAAAAGGAAAGTCTATTGCCAGAAAAGTTGGTAAGCCATAAATTAAAACTGCTCTATCCCCAAAGTCACTGCAAATATTCTCAATAATTAGTAGTCAAATAAGAATGACCATAACTTACACTTAATTTCTTTTCTTTCAGTCTTCCTATTTGGACTTCAAACCTTGAATATAAAATGTGAACTTCAGTCCTTAGCATCATCCTCTTCACTCAGGGTATTTTCTTTGTACACGAAACGCCACTCATTTCAAATTATGATTTCAAGCTGTAGCTGTACTTTTACAATAGCCTTGACCCTATTCCTAGCCTTGATGTATCTTACCCTTACTTGCCTTTATCCCACCTTGTCCCAATTAACAGGGTAACAAAAGTTATATTCAAGAAAGGGAAATATATAGTGTATTTAGAAATAGAAATATTACAGAATTATGAATCCATACTTCCAACGTACATGTTGGAGAGAAAAAAACCATGTGAGCTACTCAGGTTAGTTATTTAATAACAAAACTGAAGTAGAAAACGATTTTAAACCAAATGTTTGAAATTCATTTACTTTGTATATTATCAAGCCCAACTATGTTTAATTTTTTAACTTAAAATTTTATTGAAAAGCGCTTTTCTCATAGGTAGTCTCATGTCAATAGTAAAAAAGAAACTTAGACTCAAATCTACCAAATTGGTCTTCTTTACTCTACCTTTTACTTTAGCTCTCTTTTCAGCTGAAATCAACACAACCACATTATTGTATGTTATAGCTAGAAGTTAGAGTGAGACAACGTACAATGGCAGACATAATAGCTTGTTATAAGTACTATGGACAGTAAAATTATTGAAAATTCAAAACAAGATTGATTTTCTTGTGTTTTAGGCTGTCTACCTACAAATCTCAAGAAACTATTTACTATTTTGAATGTCTACTCAATAATATCATAGTTCAATTCTACCATGTTATTTTTTGTTTCAACTCGAGGTGACTCAAATAGATTAGTTTTTGGTCACCTAGGTTGAATGAACATCACATCTTTTAAAATTTAGCTTCAAAATAGTGATTTTTAGGGTAGTTGTGAAAAATGGACAGTCTTGCTTTTAAAGTAAAATAGACATAGTAGGTAACTAGAAAAAGGTGTAACCAGCAAGGTTAAAAGAACACCTTTAGAGCATGTGACAGAAATCAATACACTCTGCATGAAATTAACAACCCCGAAGCATTCTCAGAGGCAAATACAGACGGACTATTATTGAATGGTGAGCTATTGAATATTGTAGAAGTGTCATGCAGTTGCCAAAGTGTGGTAGAAATATGGAAATCAGAGGTTGAGGGTCAACAAACAGTTTTAAAAATGGATACTGTGAGTCGATTAACAATTGGAAGAAAAGTTTGATTTTAGAAAACAAATTTGGATGGTATGGCTAACAGCATCCACAAAGTGGAGAAAAGTGAACTATCAGGTCCAAGCATGTAAAGATGTATTTTTAACCTTTCCCCAACAAAATATAATTATATCTTCTTCAATAAGTGTAAGATTTTGGTGTGTTTTTTAATTTATTAAAAAATAAATGTGTATGAATCAAGCAACTTTTTGATTAGTTATTTGGTTTGCTGAGTGAACCTACTCCCTAAGAAAGATGAGCCTTTTATGAACTATTCCTTCAAGAATTGAGTAATCTGATAGCCCACTCTCAATTAATAGTTTAGCTTTCCAGTTACATATCATTTTCATATTGTTATTAAGATCATGTTATGGACTTAATATTTGTTTGTCCTCAAATTCATATGTTGAAATCCTGACCCCCAATATGATAGTATAGGAGGCCAGGCCTTTAAGAAGTAATTAGGTTTAGATGCAGTCCCGAGGGTGAGGCCTTCATGAATTGAATCTGTGCCTCTATAGTTAGGAGTGCTTGTTTTCACTCTCTCCCTCTCCCTCTCTCTTTCTGCCTTTTTCTCTCCTGCCTCTTTTTGACATGTGAAGTTACAATAAGCAGATGGCTGTCTGCAGACTAGGAAGAGGGTCCTCATCAGACACCTTGATCTTGGACTTTGTAGCCTCTTTAATTGTGGGAGAAAAAACTGTTTGGTTTTTAACCTACCCCAGTCTGTGGTATTTCTGTTATAACAGCCTGAACTAAGAGCAGAGCTTTTTTTATTCTTTAGGATATGATCATCCCAGTATAAAAATCACAACCATAGTTCAAAGATCAGTCTTCCATGGAACCTACCAAGGATCAGTTATCTCACAAGGGACTTTATAACATTATATATTTTGATGATGTTCTTAAAAATATTGTGACCCATCAGGAATATAATATCAAACATTAACATTTGCTATGCTAATATTTTTAGCCTACAAAATAAATTACAAACTGAGAACCCAACACTTAACAATTCTCATTCTGTTACCCCAAACTGCATTTCCAGCTTGGCCCTTACCCTCCATGCACAGCAAGAGCTAAACTTTCCTTCCCATGTGTATTGGTTCTCAGAAATGCATCCCTTGTGATGGTGACCAATCTCTCAAGTGTGTCTGGGACTGAAGGTGTTCACGGAATGTGGGAATTTCAGTGCTAAAACAGTGAGCATTCCAGGCAAACCAGGAGAGAGTGTTAACCTACATTCAAGGATTATTTTTATTTTATTTATTTTTTTACTGAATTTATTGGGGTGACATTGGTTCACAAAACCATACAGACTTCAAGTATACAACCAACAAAATATCATCTTCACACTGCATCGTGTGCCCAATAACAAAAGGTCAGTTTTACATGTAGACAAGGAGGTTTTATGCAAAGCAAATATTCTACTCTGTGTTCAAATAATGGAAATTATTGAAATTTGGACAAGTTAATGAAAAAAGCACTAGGGTTTTAATCTGCCTGAATATTTAATAGAAGGGAAGAAATCATTTCCTCCTACTCCTCCCTCTTATTTCTGGAATGCTGCCAAAGAGCATGTGCAAGCAGCTTCGGCACCGCGGTGCGATGGGGTCTCCATACGCAGCGCATGGTCAGCAAGCTTCTTCATAATTCTACGGCCTGGAGATTCTTTTTTCTACTAAAAATGATTTACCTTTCTACTAAAAGTAAGAAGTCACAGAACTGGAAGTCAAAGGGCTCAATATAAAAATTATCCCCAATGAATTTCCCAAACATTAGAAAATTTTCAAGATGTAAGAAATGCTGTTTTTTTGTAGGGTTTTTTTGGTTAATCCTCCCCTGAGTATATTTTTTCCATTGCTTTTCAGAGAGAGTAGAAGGGAGGGAGGGATGGGAGAGAGAGAGAAACATTGATGTGAGAGAGACACACTGATTGCCTCATGCATGGGCCCCAACAGGGGGCAAGGAGCAAACCTGCATCCCAGGTACATGCTCCTGTCTGGGAATCGAACCCACGATGTCTCAGTGCACAAGCCTACACTCCAGGGGTGGGAAATGTCCAGCCCATGGGCTATATTGGCCCTGCTAAGGCAACCCCAGGAGGGACTCAAAATTCAATAAACCTAGGAGATTTTTTTATAGCTAATCTTTTTTAAAATATATTTTTATTGATTTCAGAGAAAGGAAAGGAGAGGGAGAGAGAGAGATATAAACGTCAATGATGAGAGAGTCATTGATCGAGCCTGCAACCCGGGCATGTGCCTTGACTGGGAATCAAACCCCAGTCACCTGGATCCCAGGTTGATGCTCAACCGCTGAGCCATGCCCGGCCGGGCTATAGCTAATTTTTAAATTGATAATTTTGTATGGCCTGTGCATGATGTTATAAATATCCAAATGGCCCTTGACAGGAAAAAGTTTCCCCACCTCTGCTCCACTGAACCATACCAGCCAGGGTGAAATGCTTTTAATTTGTGTTAATATTTTCTCATATGGTATATTTAATGCAATCTGAACACTCTTTTTTCTTTTTCAGAAAGTTTTTTTTTTTAATTTTATTGAATTTATTGGGGTGACCTTGGTTAATAAAATTATACAGGTTTCAGGTGTACAATTCTATAATACATCATCTGTATATTGTATTGTGTATTCACCACCCAAAGTCAAGTCTTCTTCCATCACCATTTATCCCCCTTTACCCTCTTCTATCTCCCCCCCCCTTCCCCTCTGGTAACCATCATACTGTGGTCTGTGTCCACTCTGTCCTTGCTTATGTGTTTTCTGATGAAAAAATAATAACAATCCTTATCCTTGTTTCTCTGTAGGTTTCCCTCCCTGGTGATTTCAAGATTGTCTCTTTTCTTGGTTTTCTGCAACTTGAATAGGACAGACCTATATATATTGGGAGGGGGTGGGGGGGTTTGTTTATTTGGGTATTTATTTACTTGGTATTTCTGAGATTTCTGGGTCTGTGGTTTTGCGTCTGTCATCAATTTGGGAAATTGATATTCCTTCTGATATTTCAGTTACACATAAAGTTATTCCTTTTAATGTTGTTCCAAAGATTTGGGGTATCATATTCTTTTTTAACAGTCTTTCTTTCTTTGAATTTTGGGAAGTTTTTATTGACCTATCCTCAAGTTCACTGATTTTTTTTCTTTGTCATGTTGAGTCTACTGATAAAATGTAACGTTCTTTGTTTATGTTATAGTGTTTTTTATATCTAGCCATTTGTTTGGATTCTTTTTTAGAGTTTCCTTCTCTCTGTTTATATTTCCTATCATTGCATATTATTTACTTTTTCCAATATAGCACTTAACATATGAATTATAGCTATTTTCAATTCTCTGCCTAATAATTCCAACACCTGTGTAATATCTAAGCCTGGCTCTGACAAAACCTTTGCCTCTTCAAAGTGAACTTTTTCTTGCTTTTTAACGTCATAATTTTTTGTTTAAAACTGGACAATTTGTATCAGGTAATAGGATCTGAAGTAAATAGTACGTTAGTGGGAAGAGTCATGTTAATCTTGCTAGGAGTTAGACGATTTTTAATTTTACCAGAGGTTCAATTTGCTCTAGTGTCCTCACTTTTGTCTCTCATATTATCTGTAGGATTATGTAAGAACTGCTCCTTAAATAGAGTCTGTGCCTTAAAATGCTTTAAGATATAATCCACTATTAATATATAGGATCCTTGTTGGTATGATGCTGTGAAGTTTTCTATAACCTCCCAATTAAATTCAATTAAATTTTAGTGGTCTGTGTCTCAGTTGTAGGGCCATCACAAGTGTTTCTCCAGTGGAATAGTGTATTCCCCCTGCCTCTTCCTTCCTTCCTTGGCTGCAGAATTATCAGTCTATTTTCATGAAGTACTGCCCCTTGTTGGGCTTGAATGAGGAGGGGTTTCTTTTCTCCAGCTGGGATCAATTGTAAGAACTGAGTTTGGGTAAAGTCTTTTTACTTGGAAAACAGAGCTTTGTTATAGAGAAGACTGATCCCTCTTCTCTTCTCCCTGCCAGAGCCATGAGAGGCTTAGTCTCAGATCCTCACAGAAAGAACCTGTAGTTCTCCTGGAACTAAAGCTCATGAAAGTGTGCAGGCCTTCTTAAAACTTCAGCTCCTCAGAGAGTTTTCACTCTCATACTAGTGAAAACTCAGCCTATATCAGTTCACCAAAATTCTCATTTAAATGTTTCAAATAGTTTTTGGTTCCAGTAAATTCTAACCCAGGTAAGCAGACACAGATCTTGGTTTCTCTTTTTACATATCTCTAACTCTCTATTTTCTGAATGAGTCTATATTTCCAGGTTTCTGGTGGCAGATTGCCCTGTGACTTCAGTTCTCCCATGGGGCCTAATTTTCAATTTGTCCACTTTTTTCTTGTTGTAAAATTGAAAAGTAACAATTTCCTAGCTCTTTACATCAGAGCTAAAGCTAGAAGCCCCAATAGTGAGATTTTTAACAACTGTGTTTTTGTTTTTTATACTATTCTCTATTACTTTTATAATAAAATTTTTAAATCATATTTGTAAATGGAATTGGTGCTTGAGGAGATAAGCAACAGTTTTCTGGAAGATTTATGTACACACAAATGCTTGTTCTCTAACAATGCTGAAATGAATGACTGTTTAAAATGTAAAGATTTCAAGAATATACCAGATTTCCTTCTGCAAAATTATTTATCACTTTCACACTTAGGAGAGTCACTTCAGTGAAGAATCTTCCTCTGAGCTTTCCATGTGCTGTTTTTACTCCTATAATTAAAATACACATCCCAGTCTGATTTGTGTCATAGTTCACAGTATTTGAGTCTATCTCCTCTATGAGATTGTCTGAAATTGTATCTTTGTATTACTTAGAGCTGAAAATTTGCACGTAATAGGCATTTAATCATTGTTTTTAATTGAATTGAAGCCAAAACCAAAGATGTACCATTTTTCCCACATAAGTAATATATTTAACAAAATATAAAATAATTAGTGCACTTTTACCCCAAATTTTCTTTTCTTAATTGCAGGATAACCTCTGTAAATGATTTAAGGCCTCATTAGCCTAATTTTTGGAAATACCTAAACACTTGGCCCCCATTTTGGTTCCACAATGCTCAGGTCTGCAGTGGCAATAGACCATACTATTTTGTTGTGGACAGTTGAGAGTAATGAAAATTTTGTTCATATCCTAGCATACTGTGATCTTACTTCTAATTGTATTAACATTGTATAGTTCTGAAATGAATGAAATATCCCTGGTCTGGACGCAGTTTTTGTCACTTACTAGGAAAACCTATATGCCAAAGTGTATGACTTGACTAGAGAATCTCCATTATTTTTCCATGTCTTATATGGCCCTCCACCCCTCAGATGTTATCATCTGCCTGCGTGTGACACTAAGATACCAAAACAAGGAAGCTTCAGTATATGAATTTAGAAGGACATAATCACTCAGTTTATAGCATAGACAAAACCTTATTTTAAAATTCTCTCTAAGTGGTACTTTTTTTTCCCAACTTCTTCCTATACATCTTAAGAGTACATAAAATGAACAACTTCCAATACATGTAAATTCCAATTATTTATCCCTAACTTCTATACAAAGACCTCTGTTTCTCAGTCTCAAAATAGGTCTATACATACCCTACTTTAGAATAACTGGGATGCTTCTTAAAAATGTAACACCCATTGGATTGGAATAGATGAGAAAATATCACAATCCAAGAGATAGGCATATTGACCAAATTCTCCAGTTGATTCTAATCTTGCATTAAATTTTGTAAACCACAACTTAGATTCCAGAAATAGATACGATCAAAATGATTTTTAGAATATCATAACTTTTTTCAATATTATATTTTTAAATGTCCATTATTTAATTTTTTGTGTGCAGTTATCTATCCTCACCAATTTCTAGCAGCCCTGAACTTTGACTCAATTCATTTTAATTCTGTATAGAGATATTTTCAGTGTTAAGGGTAGCATCTTCATGATGTGTCTCACTTTCCTTTGGTTCCTGATGGTCTCTTTTCTCTCATTTTGTATTAAAGATCATTTACATAGAGGGTGTTTTTTTTTTTTTCACTTCAAAAATATATGTAGTGTATACCAACCAGAGACTATGCTTGGCAGAATTTTTTTACCATCATGAGGATTTTTAGAAATAAATCTGAAAGTTTTTATCTTGCTTCATATTTGGGTGGGGCTCAAAGCAACTAAGGTCATCTTAAACAAGAAAAAAATAACATCACTTTGAGACACCTTTCTTTGTCGGTTTGTATGAAACAGTATATATCGTTCAACCTTGTTCTGGCAAATTATGTGCTTTCATTTGCCAGCAGCAGTCACCCTAAGTTGCAACATCTCAGGTGCTAAAAGGTGTGCATTTTGAAAAAAATCTTCCCTGTAACATTCTCCTAGTCCTGTAAATTATCAACATTAGAGCTATGACTTTATGTTACTGCTAGTTATCTTCAAACTACAGCACTGAAAACTCCAATATGCCTCTCAGGATGATTTGACATGGATGTTTATCACCAAAGACAAACATGTCATTATCCTGCCATTTACGCCAAAGTCTGGCCCCAGGCTCCCGTATACCAGCACTGATAGCGTATCCCCATTCTGTCCTCATGATCACAGACTTCCTCCAGGCTTCACTGGATTCCATTAAAATTGCTATTAATCAAAACATAGTTTAAGGCAATATGGAAAAAGATTAGCCTCCATAAAGCCTATTCTTAATAAAACTTAAATACGTATCCATTGTCATTTTCCCAGAGGCGTGCACCTACTCTAAATTTTAGACACAGAGTAGTGTTTGGAAGACAATATTAGAGCTTAGTATGCACAGTTTTATATTTGACCTAGAGAGAGAACTACTAAATTTAGCTGGGATCAAGTTCCTTTGTCTAAACTTTATGCTTTCCAAAATAATTAGCATCCTTTGTTTAGTGAAAGAGGCAAGAATTATAGAACTAATGGAGATATAGTAGATTTTTGAGGTGACTTATTTCAGATTTTTCAAAACTTCATTAAACTTGGTAAAAAGAAAAACTAGGTATTTATCAAGTATGATTATACTTTAAATATCCTAAGTAATTGTTGATTCTTTAAAATTTTAGAAAAAAGAAAAATTTTATCTCCTTATGTTGTATGTTTTATATCAAAAATATATTTGCATTTTAATATATTTCATGTACTATTTTCCCTAAATGGGCACATTTGATCCCAAATGCAATTATGTTACACAAACATATAAAGTATCTTCACAAAATAAATGGTAAATGAAAGTGAACAGTAAAAAAATGTTAACTTATAAATATGAGAATTGTATTACATTTGTTTTGTGTATCTAAGGACAGAAAAATTTTAAAAATAAGTTGTATAATAATACCCATTACATTCATGCTCTACTTTGCTCACCAATATTTTATCATCCACATTTAATTTAATTTAAATAAGCCATCCTATTCAAAATGCATCATTGGCAAAAAAAAAAAAAAAAAAAAAAAAAAAAGTGTCTAATACCTTACTACATTATTAATTGCCTGTTAGATATTATTAGATTACAAAAATTTTTTCACTAATATAACTACTTGGAAAAATTTTTACTTAAAGAAAATTTTTTAAAAAATTAAAAGTTTGCCTGCCTGCATGGCTCAGCAGTTGAGCATCAGCCTAGGATCCAGGAGACCCTGGTTCAATTCCCGGTCAGGGCACATGCCTGGTTTTCAGGCTCGATCCCCAGTCAGGGGCGCGTGCAGGAGGCAGCCGATCAATGACTCTCTCATCATTGATGTTTCTATTTCTCTCCTTCCCTTTCCTCTCTCTGAAATCAATAAAGATATGTTTGTTTGTTTTAATTAAAAATTTCAAATGTGGTTCGTTTCCTACTACTAAGACACAATGCACACTAATATATTGGATTTCTGACCCAATATCTAGTCTATCTTCACTCCTTCTTACCTAATTCAATTCAAGGAGCCACCCACTTTCACAAAGACCTGTGGGTGAGAAGAACCTGATCCCATCTCTGGTATTCTACTCTGTCTAAGTTAATCATAATAATTTCACTCCCCCTGCTAGTGATTGGTTTGAAAGCGATTATGTGACCCAATGATGGCTAATGAGGCATTTGAACTAGTCTCTGAGGGGCTTCTAGAAAAGGGACATGGGCAGAGATGTCTCCTACTGGGCTTTGGTCCCGCTGGGTGAGGTATCGGGAACTGCTATGGCAACCTATACATGAGTCTTAGGAAAAAGGCATAACATGGAGTCGGGAATATCCAACAGAACCTAGAGCCTATTACCTCTGTACTTCAGTTTAAGACAGCACAAACCAGGTTTCTTTGTTACTTAAACTGAACATAACTGAAACACCAATCCTCCTTAAAAACAATCAGACAATGGTTGCACAACATTTAAAGACATACATGAGATTCTATCACTTTCAGAGATCAGGAACCATTTACTGAAACAAATTCTTCCTTGCCTTTAGCCTAACCTTGCCTAATGTTACCAGTTACTACCATTATTTTTGATAAGATGGAGACTAAAATTCCATTAGAGGTAATGCTGTTTGATTTTCACAATATGTTAATTGGGCAACAAGCAAATAAAAATAAAAACCCAGTAGGTTACTGGTTTTGTTTAAGTGAGACATGAAAAAAATTAAAAAATGTTACTGGGCTTAAGTAAAGAACTGTCTACTTCCTTGGGGAGCAGGTTCTCTTGGGCAGATCTCTTTTGTACTGTTTACAGCTTATTGATACAGAGAATGCCTTAGTAGACTTGCAGTGCTATGAATTCAATAATTTTTTAGAGAAGATATAGTCACACTGATGTATCACAGTAAATAAAAGTACCTTAAAAAATGATTTTCAACAGTAATCTTATAATCAAGATATTTTGCCTCCACAGACTGTGCTGATATTAAATGTTGCAATGTGGATGAGATCAAATAAGGATCTTTGCTAAAACAACAAAAAATAAAGTAAGATAATGGAAAGGCAAAATTAATAATGGACAGACTTAGACTCTCCTTAAAATTCTGACACAAAAGAAATATAAGCTCCTGGTTTCCATATCTCATTTCTCTGCTGCTCCCCTCTGCTGTGTTCTGGTATTTAACATAACTTTTATATTTTAAATACAGATTTCAGAACTAGCCCTGTGCTTACAAATACCATGAAATAACACACTGGATTATAAAAAGAGAAGAAAATCAATAAGAGGAGGGCCAGACAACAAAAAGAGCCATCAACAGAACAGACATCTTTTGAAAAATTGTTGAAAGATAAAACCCACAGAGAAATATTTCAGAAAACCATGATTAAAATGTCTAAAAGTATTTTATGAAAATAGCAGAGGCTCAGGGACCGCTAATCTCAGAGTATATTAACTGAATGCAAGAAGAAGAAAGAGTTTCTGAGCTATCTATCATGATGATTAATTTGGGACCTGCATTTGAAGCAGCTAGGCCAGCCGCCTGGCCCTTTCCACTTGTGCTAGGCAGCAGGCAGCCGGAGGCAGCGGCCTTTGCCCTTAGGCCCGGCCGGTGACATTGAGGATGGAGCAGCTGGCCATAGGAATGACGGAAAGCCCCCCCCCCACACACACACACACATTGTTCACTGGCAGAGGCACGTTGCTGGAAACAGTACAATTAGACCGACTAGGATCTGAAAATCAAAACCCATCGCCTTAAAGTACAAGGTTCAAACTCAACAAGCAAAATCTTTCCCCCCCGGAGAAAAAGAAATACGATGAGAAAATTTCAGATCCCTAAGGATGTAAAGAATACCCATATTGTAACGTTTTCAGATATTAAATAAAGAAAACCAAATTGGTATCAGACTTTTATTATTATTTATTAACACTGGGTGCTAGAACATAACGGAGCAACTTCATAATGCCAACAACAACAAAATCCTCAAGTAGCAAACTTATCCACGGTTCACGTACAAATAGGAGGAAAATAGAAGAACATTTAAGAAGATGCAAAGACTGTGAATGAAGAAATTGCTTGAGACCATATACAAAAATATAAAATAGGGCTCAAGATAAAAAGCGTGAGATACAAAAACTATTAGTGAAACAAATGACTCCTCTAATTAATTTATGCTTCAATATTTATTAATAAATAATGGAAAGAAGTAATCACTCGGAAATAAAATCCCATGTGACCAAAATAAGTAGTGAGGAGAGTGAAATGGAAAAAGGGGTAAATTCTAGGGAACCCTGTGGAGTTCCAGGAGAGCTTCCAGTCATCTGACCCTGTGAACTGCTGCAGGTGCTTACACATTTTTAAATACTGATAAAATGTGTGGTGTCTTAGAAAAATAAAGTCATCAAAATTGCCTAAAGAAGAAAAAGGAACTATAAGTGAAATATACCTAGAGGACAATGGAGGAGGTATGGATAAAAATCCATACCTAAAACAGGCTTCAGGCTGAGCCAGTTTTATTGGTTACAGCTAACAAAAAGATGATACCTTTGTCATGGAGCCCACTTCAGAGAATAAGGTGTTTTTAAAAAGATGGAAAGCACCCTGGCCCTGGGACTCAGTTGGTGGGAGCATCATCCCACCCACCAAAGGGCTGCATCTTCAGTTCCCGGTGAGGGCACCTACCCAGGTTCTGGGTTTCATCCCTGGTCCTGGCGCTGGAGACAACCTATCCATGTTTCTCTCTCACACTTTCCCTGTCCCTTTCTCTCTCTCTCAAATCAATAAAAACATATTTAAACACATAAGTAAACAAATAAATAATAAAAATTAAAAGTATCCATATTGAAAAAAGAGAAGGATCTCACTATTTTTGATGCTATTAACTTTTCCTTTGGAAATCTAAGGAAGAAATTGAATATAGTTTAAGATAAAGGAGGGACTTTAAATAACCCAGAGGATAAACTATTTACTCTGTGGTTTTGTACAATGGGAATACATTTTGAAAAACAACAATAAGAAATTAGATCTCTACTTCACACCTATTATAACAAAATATATTATAAAGCTAAAAATACGTGTCACACATTAAAAAAATGGATTTGGAAATATTTAACGTTAGATAAAAACACACCAAAACTAAGCTCAAAGTAGAAAAAAGGCTAGCAGAAGAAAATTGTTAGAGGATATGACTAGGTAATTTAAAGAGAATAATTTTTAAAAGCCAACAAATGTGCAACAAAATGGTAAATGTAAACTTGCTATGTCAAAGTTTCCAGAGAAACTCATTAAAACTAAGACAAAACAATAGGCATTAAGTATCCCTCATTTGAACCAAATTGCTGTGAAGAGATTTGTAAAGCTGCTGGCCAAGAATGTGCTCTGCAGTCTCTGAAAGGCCAGACTAAAGAGGCCATACGGCAAATTTCCCTGGAGAGGGTGGAGAGTGTGCCTGAGGAGCCTCAGTGAGTTAAGACAAGGTGCCTCTTCACCTCAAATATGGTCGGGGCCCCCAGAGCTCAATAAAAGTGGCTCACAGGGAAGAGAGTAGGACTGAGGTTATCTTAAAAGGGAACATGTGTGCGTTTACTTAGGATAGGTTAGACTGTACTGGATGCTGAACTCATCAAAAAAAAATCTAATTCAAAGTATCAGAGAAATTTAAAGGCAGTGTAAATGTGAGGGGCTGAGATTCCAGATAAAAGAAAACACACTGAAGTGGATGGCACATCTATGCCACTTTCACCGGTGTCCGCAGTGACAGTAGAAAGACTAAGAGGGTAAGGAAAAACAAAACAGAAAAGTGACAGAGAGGGAAGCAGCTGTTTTAAGGTAGAAAACCTTTGCAGAGCTTTCAGAAATATTACAGCGCAAGAAAAACACAAAATGGAGTTCAAGGATGCCAGTAAACCCAGACTTGTATGTCTGCACTCCAGGAGGGAAGGGAGGCACAGAGGAGGAACCCTGACAGTCCAGCCCGCCCTCTCCAGGCCTCGCTGATTGTCCAGCAGCTCCGGGCGGGAGGCAGAGGCTGGAAGCGCAGGGGCTAAGAGGCCGGGCTGGGAGCAGGTGGACACGCGGTCTTACCTGGTGGGAGACATAGAACCCGCATGGAGGGACAGTGCCCTTGGAGAAATGGCAGGTTTCCAGTTGCGATGACTTACGGATGGCCCTCTAAGACCAAAACCAATGTAGAAATAGAGGAATGATCAATTGTGAGGAGCAGTTTTGAAGGGTTGGCAGGAAAAAAAGAACATAATTGGTTTCTGCATTGCATCATCTTTTCTTCAGTTCCTTCAATAAACTTTTCTTGTTTGAAAAGGTGAGGTTGCAGATGAAGTAATCAGGAAAATGCAAATTAATATATGGGCACCATTTTGCACATCAGTTTGGCAAAATTTAAAAGACTGGTAAAATTTATTTTTTTGTAAGGATGAAGAGAAATGAGAACTTTCCCAGTGTTGAGAGGAATGTAAATTGGTGAAATATTTTTGGAAGGCAATTTGGCATTTTTTTATATATTATAAGTGCAAGCCATTTGACTCCATTCTTTCAGTACCAAAAAATTTATCTTAAAAGCTCTCCCTGGAATCGATTAAATTTCACCAGTAATTAAAGAAATTAGAGTACGTATATTTAGGAAATATTATGGAGGCATTAAACAGAATAAGTAATACTCACTCAGATGGAGATGGAAATAGAGATGGAGATGACGACAGAGATATAGAGATAGGGATTGAAACATATACAAGTCTTCAAAACAAGTTTTTTTTAACTTAGAAACAAGATAACAATGCAAGTTTAGAAAAATACAAGAATGTATGCTCTATGGCCAGATACTCTAAAAACTGTTTAGAACATGGTAGGCAGTCTATAAAGAGTTGCTGAATGAATATAACATGTCCTATTTATGTTTAAAAAATGGAGAAAAAACAGGTGGCATTTAAATATTTTACTTTACACAGTTCTACAGTGTGTAATGATTTTAAATAAAAAGTTTAATCATGTAGTACTCAAAGTAAAAGAAAATACATTTTTAAAGTTAAAAGTATATGCTTTATGTATACTAGTTCTGACATTCTCTAGCTTACTGACCTTGGGCAAATCTGCTCATCTAATAATTCACTAACATCTCTGGATATCTGTAAAACCAAGATAATAAAATACAACCAATGGGATGTTGTGAGAATAAACAACATGTAAATAACATTTAGCCAACTGCCTGATGAATTGTACATAGTCGTTAAATATTAGTAGATTATTATTTATCACTCTCCTCACCTCCAGTATAGCCCAAAGTCTTATGCTGACCTTTTTAAAAATCTAAGTTTCTCAAAAGTAGAAGCCCACCCAGGTCTGACATAACCAGCTAAGCCAGTACTTGAAAAGCCAGTACTATTCAAAAGAACTATTTCTTACAAGCCTGTATTATAGGGCAAAAACAAAATACAAAAAGACTTAGATGCTTACTGTTTACCCCAAGCCATACAACAAAATATATTACAGAGAGATCAAAGGTTAGATGTAAATATTTTAATGATAAAAATATATAAAAATATAGGCAATATTAATATATACTCTAGGTGTAAGTATTACTAAAACCTTTTTTCCTCCCCTCCCCTTTTTAAAATCCTCACCTGAGGATATGTTTGAGAGAGGAAGGGAGAGAGAGAGAGAGTAGAATATCAATATGAAAGAGAAACATTGATCAGTTGCCTTTTTACGCACCCTCACCAGGAATCAAACCCGCAACCCAGGTATGTGTATGTGCTCTGAGCAGGAATCGAACCTGCAACCTGTTGGTGTGCAGGACAATGCTCCAACCAACTGAGCCACCTGGCCAGGGTTAGGTGTAAATTTTTAAAAAGTTAACCACGGTCAGATCAATAACAAGGCAAATAATAGATTTCATTATACAAGAATTTGTTTAAAAAACAACTGTTTATGTCATATTAATGGCATAAACAAAATTTTAAAAAACATCAGGCATAAAAATTTTTCAACAAAGATGACAAACACAAATACATACTTATTTTTTTAAGTAGTCCTGTATATCTATTATGAAACACAAAAAGCCTTTTAAAGATATTTGGACAAAAAACAATATAATTTACTCTACCCTTCCCCCAAATTCAGCCTGATACTTAATTTTTTAAAAAGTATAGAATACTTTTAATATTTAAAAAATTTACATACCATATTTTCCCAATGAAATTAACCAATATATTAAAATGAAAATTCTCAATGTACCATCATCAATTCTTGGTATTTTGTTACAATCCTTCAAATAAAAATTTGGCAGTGTGTCAAAATTATTACAAACATCTATAATGTATGATTATCTCTTCACCTTTAGGAATTTATTCTAAAGAAATCATCTCATGGGGTATTGTGTGTAATGGTGAAAACCACAGAGAGAGCATAAATTTCAGCCAGTAGTGAAGTAGGAAAATACTATTACAGAGCCATTATTAAAATCTGGCAAAAATGGCACAGCATTAAGACAATAAAAAGGCGGCAATATTGAATGCATAGTGTAACTCAAATACCTAATCAAATGTAGATATCTATTATATATTATATACAGGTCAAAATATTTATAATATTTATTACTGAGTTAGGACTAGGACTGACTGACTGAAAATGAGGGACTATACCCCAGAGTGAGGAAGTATGAACTTTGGAGAAAGATTTATGGGCCTTGGTTCCCAGTTCTGGTTCTTTGAGGAAGTTACTTAATATTTCTAAATGTTAATTTCATCATTTTTTAAACTAAAAAAATACATAGATATATAATTTGTAGTTTTTTAGACCATCAGTGAACTAAAATATATTAAAGAATCTAGCCTAATTAAAAAAAAAAAAAAAAGAATCTAGCCTAATTCCTGGCACACGGAGGAATCTAAATAAATATTAGGACTTTGACTTTATCAATTTTTGTACTTTCCACATTTCCTACCAATGTGTTTGCATTTTTTATTGGAATTACAAAACTTTCTGAATGCTAACTATCCTATTTCTATCTGCCTCCTATAGTGCCTAACGTAAAACAAAACTTCTATACCCTGACTGCATTAGTATTCATTAACAGTCCAGTAAGGGAGGAAAATCACAAAAGCCAGTGTATATTGTTGCTTGTATGTTGACTAAATCTATTAACTCTCTGGGAACATATACTTTAAAAGACTTTGCTTGTAAGTTTCTGGCCTGCAAGCCTGGAAGAAACAAACATTATATTCTATTTTACCTCTCAGAACACAGTACAAAGCCAGCACCTAGAAATTCATAAATATCTATGAAATTAAATGAGTCTGCATGTATGAAATGTCAGGCATTTATAGCAAGTAATGGGACATATTTCAAAGGCAAGGATCTTTCTGGTATGCTAAATATTAAACCAAGCAGGAAAGCCACTTATTCACTGTATCACTCAGAATCTAATCAGGAGACAGAAACCACATAGTAATTTAATCAAGGAAAACTAAATATAGGCGTTAATAACTTTAAAAGGTGAATAACACAACAAAGGATTTTTCAAGTAATAAATAAAAACCTCTAAAAATACAGGGATAGCATATATAAGGAGACTATCTAAGGCAGGGGCACACGTGCTCCCCCAACCAGTACCATAGTGCTTGGTACACGGATGGTAAAGCGCACTAACTTGCCACATTCTCAGGACTTGAAACGCCAGGGAAAGTCCTCCACGGGGGAAGACTGAGCCTCAGGACTTGCTGCAAAGGTGTCAAGAGGAATGATGGGGGAAACTGCTCCTTAATGGGCACTGATGGTCACCGTGTGCAGCAGGACCCATGTCCTGGAGAAAGCATCTCCCTACGCTGTTGAAGCCCCCAGCAGTTTGGGATAGACAAACAGCACCCTTCAGGAGCCTGCGAGAGAGGCACATCAGAGCCTCTTCCTGCCCCAGTGTCCCCCCAGCTCCCTCTGCTGACGTGCTCTCATGCTATCTAGCAGGAGAAGCATATTTACGAGGCCCTCCTCCATTATCACCGAGTAAACAGGGAAGGTGAATTGGGAGCTGACAGACTATAGATTGATAACTAGCACAGTTCACAACTCGGCCACTCAGCTTCTATATTCACCTATTTTTACTTTTTACAATAACAAAACAACTCTATATTTTTACCTAACAGGAAACTCTTTTTACAAGTAAGGAAGTTCTCACTTGCTCTTCAAAATGAAGAGAAACACAATCCCAACAGTCATTATATCAATTATTGGCTTTAATAAATACTTCTCAAATTCTATCACAGTTTCGGGGAATACTCTGTTACCTAACAATTGAAATTTTAAAGTTAACTTCCAACGACTCCTCTAAAAAATAAAAATGAGGAAGTAGGAAAAGGAAAAAAAAAAGTTAGTGTATACCAATGAACACATAGATAGAGCAAACACAAATATCTACACAAGGCTCCTGTGCTCCTCAGCGCTGTAACTGACCACAAGGGCGTCATTGATAAGCATTGCCTCACTCTTCCACTCCCCATTTCCTACCTACGCTGCCCTCAGCCAGCGCCTCTGCTGGTCAGCATTCTTTACCTGGTGGGGTAATGCACATCTCCTTCCCGAAAGGTCCGAATTCTCGGTCATGCTGCCTTTTCCTTCCTGTTGTAGTTTCTCGTTAACCTTTATCGCTGGGCATGGAAGTACTAGAAAACAAGCTAGAAGATCCTCTGAGTTTCAGATGTAGTCCTGATTATCTCCATTGGGTATCAACAACTCTTTGGTAATTGGGATAAATCATCCCAACAAGTAGAATAAATCCCTTTTCTGTCTGTTGATTCCGTGGCATAAAGAGGCCAACTTGGCCAGGTAGCAGTCTCATCATCCAATTCAATGGAACCAGTCCTGTGCCCCATAGTTGAAACATGCCCGATGTAGGGACTAAGGTTTCCAAACCAGCAGAATTAAAGATTGTTAGGACTGAAAGCAAATATTCTGCAAGGGGATTATTGAGTATAATAGTGAGAAAATTCACTGCCGTGATTGTCTCTTGATTTTTAGGTTAATGTCTTCTCACTGTGGCAGAAATAGCATCATATAATGGTCTCTTCTTCCCAGTATATACTCATTCTGTGTAACAGGAGCTCATCCTCTCCAGGTGTTGTCTCCTAACTGGCAATGGATCTGAGTCTTCAGTAAGCCATTCCATATATCTGTTAACCCTGTAATGAATGGTTGATGAAGGATGTGGAAAAACCTGTTAACTCCATGAGCATAAGCTGTTGCTGCACTTCCTTTGCTGTAAAATCAGCTCTTTGATCAAAAGCACTGCTATAGAAACTGGCATGACAATGGATAAGGCATTCTCTGGCACCATGGATGGTGGTGTTCTCAACAGAATTATAGGTAGGAGAAGCAAATCCATACCCAGGCTATGTGTCTATTGTAGTGAGAACAAATCTCTGTTCCCTCCATGATGATCTCCCAATGTAATCAAACTGTCACCAGATGGCTGGCTGTTCCTGCTGAGAAATGGAGCCAAATTGGAGACTAAGTGTTCAACTCTGTCGCTGATATATTACATACTAAGCAGTACATTAGCCACATCATAACTGGCAAAAGAAATCTCATGCTGTTAAGCCATGTGTAGTTTATCCCTAGCACCATGATGACTTTGTTCATGAACCCAATAATCAAGCACCAGAGAAGGCAGTGGAAAAGGTGATCCACAGAATGTATCATTCTGTCCACCTGATTATTAAGTTTCTCCTCCTCACTGGGTGAACACTGATCAACATTCACATAGATCACAAATATAGTATTTTCACAATCTGTGCCCATTCTGAGAAGTCCATCTACCTCTTTCCCAGGCTTTCTTGTTACCATTTATCAAATTGTTTCTTTCAAGTTCCTGACCATCCAGCCAAACCATTAGCAATTATTCATAAATTAATGAAAACCCTTACCTCTAGCTATCCATTGTTACAGACATAGTAGATAACCATATGCATTGCTTGAAGGGTTTCCACAGGGAGAAATTTCCTTCAATAGTGTTATTCAGAGAGCACCCCTAAGAGGAGTCATAATACCATAACTGTCCACTTTTGTTTGTATGGAAAAAGACATGCAGGTTATGATTACTACAGTAGCTTTATTCACTCAAAAGAATGTCACAATGGCACAGTGCACTTACGTACAATCTTGTAAGTGCTCAAATTGCCGACCTTCATTATTTACACATTCTTGCAGTCTTTGACAATCAGTAAACAAACCTGAATTTCACTGACCTGCTAGGGTCAGTGATCCACTGCCTCCTGAGGTGGTCAAATTCAAACCTACTTTTGCCCACCCCTGTATATTACAGCTGAGCATTTCCAAATTTATGTACAAGTGTGCCACACAATACCCAATTTATGATGGAAAGCTCAAGTTACATGGTAACCTGGTGTTCCATGGTTGGGAATTCAATCTCTTTCAAGGCCCAATACTAACCCAGTAGCTCTTTCTCAAAACATCATAGATTTTTTTTCTCCCTAAAATCCTAGTGCTGTGAGCTATAGTTCTTCTATTAGGGTAGGGTTGCCCAGAGATTCCACACAGAACCTCCATTTGCCATAAATATTTCAAGTATCTTCATATCTGTTAGACCCTAAGATTCAAGTGGTAGTGTGGCCTTTTCTACAGCCTGAAGTTGCTGCAGAGAAACTGGTTTTTCAGACTCTGACTTGAAGTTAAAGTTAAAGGATTTGACCTTGTTATTTTATTTCATACTTACTTAAGAACACACAAAAGGCTTCATCTTTCACCACAATCCTTCCAGATACCATTTCTGTAATAATGGTCATAATCGGCCAAAAGCAAAGGAACAAAAAGCATTTCAGTGTCTTTATTTTCTCCTGATAGGTAAAATCTTTACTGTCAAACTTCAAGGTGAATCCTTGATTTAATAGCAATTTTATATTTTTCATAAGACCCACATAAACCTAGGATGATCAGAATCTCCTTGGAGCTTTTATCTAGATTAAATATGATTATAGTACTTGTACCTCAAAAGCATTTGAGACCTGGAAGCATTGTGTGTTTCCAGAACTCTGAAAAAGTGTATTTTTCTCAAATTATGAATACCCAAAAAAAAGCATTTATTACAATACCTTAGATGTCCTGTCTCCTATTCTTAAGAAGTACTTTTCACTGAGTGAATGTGCAAATATTGCTCTTCACTCCTCATCATTAATAAGGCAGTGTGATTGGCTTTACTCTGAACTAACATAGTCAGCAAGAAGAATATTTCTTTTCCTTTCTTTACTCTTTAAGTGAAAACAAAAATACTTCCATTTGACAGAGAGAAATAGGGATAGAAGATGAAGGTGAGATGTTGTTGCCAGTTGAGAACAGATACATCCATTTTCACTCATCTCCTCACTGAAGACCGACCAAAAGAAAATGATTATAGCTCTATCTGGGCCACTGAAGAAATGGAGTCATTAATAAAAAGGCAATATAGCAGGAGGCTCAACTCTAAATCTGACTCCTGGGAAGCACCACAGGAAGAGGGAAAATATTGGAATTAGGAGAAGTGTCTTCTCCTCATCTGTTTGATGGTATTGAAAAAACCACTCAATGTAACTTTACAACAAAAACCTCTTAAATGTTATCTCCTCTAAAATAACATGATCCTGTGCTGATGGGAGTATTCATTACATGTCTCTTTAACTCAGTAACATTTCCTTTTTAGGGTGTAGATTTAAAAAAAAAAAACTTCAAAAATGTTTGAACTCTCCCACCGTACTACATCCAATGCAAGAGGCTGAAAGTAATCTATGTCATTGCTAACTCTGAGCCAAAAAGAACTTCAAAAGCAAAAACTACCCAATGACAGCTCTTCACCCAATAGCTTCTAGTTGGAATAACTATGTAACTCGGAATCATACTGGGAAGGTACAGCATAATGATGAGAAAAGTAAGTCAGTCCTGAAAATTAATCATCTTATATGATTATTATTTAGCAAGTAATCCTAAAAGCTCATTACTTAATAACAATTTTTTTGCATTTAAATGTATTTTTCTCCAAAAGTGAAAACAAAATCTAGCATTGTTTGTTAAATGTTGCAAGCGAGCTGAGTTGAATACAACCACTATTTAGAAAAAGCAATTATATTGGACAACCTCACATGAAGAAATTAATATAAGCAAAAACCAAGTGAAGTTTTAGTTTATTTGCTCACATAGGATCCAATCTAATTTAGAAGCAGAATTTCATATCTGAGAAAAAGAGACAGAGCAGAAGGCAAAAGGCATACATTCATTTTGTTTGTAAAAAGGAATTGGGGGGGATATTTTGGTAGAACTGGATTTACCTTAATTTTATTTTTGTCAAGATAATAAAAAAATAGAAAAATAAATCACCTTTACAACTCTGAGTTTGAAGTACATGCTGAGTGTAGAAATGTGTGGTCTTAATAATTTTTGTTAATCTCTACAATGGACCATCCTATTTCTGAACATGATATAGAAGTCTTTATATCCATGTACCTAGTTTTCAATACCAGTTGCATAGACTTCTTGTCTGGGATGGCATATTTTCTCATTCCAGAAGGCTGACAATTTCCAAAAACATTCTTCTTGGCATATCTATCAAAATGCCTTGCATTCTCTTTTCTACTTAATGCTTCTATCTTTTTTCTCCTTTCTTATTTTATTTTTATGCTTTTATTGATTTCAGAGAGAAGAAGGGAGAGGGAGAGAGAAACATCAATGATGAGAGAGTCATTGATCAGCTGCCTCCTGCACGCCCCCTACCGGGGATGGAGTCCAAAATCCGGGCTTGTGCCCTGACCAGGAATAGAACCACGATCTCCTGGATCCTAGGTCGATGCTCAACCACTGAGCTGCACCAGCTAGGCAACTTCTCTTAACTTTTTAATTTAAGCTAATTCGAGCTGAGTTCCTATCATTTGCCACTGAAAGATTCCTGATACTTAGAGTATTACTAAGTTAAACTGAAAACAATGAGTCTGCTAAGGGCAGAAATGACTCTCCTGAAGAGAAGGAAACAGAGGGAAGAAGAATACAGTGGCATAGAAGAAACCCCACCCACTAATTGTGCTAAATCTTTAAACACCTTTGAAAGCTCCGCCTCTTAAAATAAACTATGCCTTAATTCCATCTATCTTCTCTATGACTAGAATGTCTCATCTGGACTCTGAAATTTTGGCAGCAGAACAGAGAGACAGAGCCAAAAGAGAAAGAAGAGGAGCCTTGGGATTTCCTAGAGATTATGAGAAACCATTAGATATGCTAAAAGCAATGACTCTTTCCAAAGCTATGCTAAATGAATTTAACCTGATCTACTATGGCTTCAACATTAGATACACAAAATTTTGGAATTACACTGGCAAAGTTTACATCCAAAATGATACATAAAATTAGAAATTTTATAGTATGTTTAGGAATCTCATTTAGAATATGTAAATCTATCTCAGAATGATATTGTCACATTTGGTTTTCAAACTCATTCTCACGAAGGAATTATTTATGACAAATAGAAAGTTTTGGATTTTCTATTGAATTGCATATTACTTCCAAACCGTGTCTTGTTTATAAGTCTCATAATTTATAGGAGGTCATCAAAGCAGAAGAAATACATGTCTATATGCATATGAGTATCTAGGAACATATAAGTACGTATGGGAGTGTGCATACATATATACTCCTATGTTATGTTTATATACATATATAGTATATATACATGTGTGTACATCTTCATGTTTATATATGCATACAAACATGTTTATTTTTCATATCAAATAGTAAGTGCTCGTTAAATATTTGTCAAGGTTGGAGGTAGAGTTTGACAAATTGTGAAAATGTTCATACTACATGGTACAGTCTAATTTAACGGATTTTGATAAGAAAACGGCTGTATTCAAAACTGTGTGATACGAGTTCTAGAAACAAAAATTAGCAAGAGAAATTGTCTTTTTTTAAGGAACATAGAATTAGGGGACAGCATGAAAATGTCGGTAAGGGTGGTAGCATTTGAGCTAGGTATTTAAGGAAGTTAGTATTTTACCACGTAAAACTTCAACCAGGGTAAAGGAAAAAATATAAGGGCCTCAAAGAAATAAAAGTATATGCTTAGTGGCAACAATTAGTTTCCAGGGAAGAGATTTAAAATCAGCAATGTGGGAAGGAACTAGAATTTTGAAGCCTTGGGGAATTTAGTAGAGAAAAATCTCAAAGTTTTTGCAAAGTAACAGCTCTAGAAATGTGGAAGCCAAAGTTTGAAACTGCTTCTGATATACCATGTGTTTTGTATTTAAGCTGCTCTGACATTGGGTGGTGTGTTTATAATCACCAGGAATATGAAAGTTTGGAGAGTCAAAGTAAGTCATTTTCTGCCTTAGGGATGTTGAGGTCTATGCTCAGCTCGGTTAATTTAAGTGCTTAACTTTTACTGGTTCACTAGTAGAAGTTGCTGTTAAAAAGTTAAAAAATAAAAAAATAAAAACACTGAATCTCAATTATTATTTGACCTTTTGGGAATTTAAAAGACAGTCTTGTCACTGGGTTCAAACGTATCCTTGCCCTTTTAGGATACTTTTCTTCAGAGAAGGAAAGGCCTTACTCTCTTTGTTCAGAGCCGAGTGTTCTCTAATAAAAGTGACTTTTCCGTTAGGGCTGCTCTGCTTTCAGTTCAGTGCATGTTGTTTTCAAAGAGCCATTTGATGTACAAGGAACTTTTTGCTTAAAAAATAAAAAAGGAAGCCAGAAGAGTGAAATAGAAAGTGATGGAGGGAAAGGAAAAAAAGAGCTGTTTTGTCATGTTTGTTTTTGCATTTGGGGGTGGGTGGAGAGATAAAAATGAATGTAAAATTTTGTACTCATGATGTTAATTTGTCATTTGCCCTAAAAGACTTCAGTTTCCAATTAAATTGCAAACTTCAGATATGTATTATTTCGTTCTTTCTTAATTCTTTGCCTCACTATGTCCAAACCAGAAACACATAAACAGACAAATTCCTGAGAAACTATGTTTTCTTTCTGAAATGTAACAAGAGAATTAGAGAGAATATTCTCTATTGTCTACTTATAGTACTCTAAGCCTTTCATATGACCTTTGTAAATCCCGAGGTATGTCTATGCCTCGCCCAAATACATTTCCTTTATCTTGCTCTCTGAATCTCAGCAACCTTGATTTCTGGGATCTTTGGTACAGCAGTTGATATATTTATTTTGTGCCTGATCTGCTTTGGGTCTTATAATGACTATTGTATAAATCATCCCCAACTTCAAAAATATTTTCTTCATTCCTTTCTATCTCCCCACCTATGTCATCTACTGAAGACCTATCTTATCCTTCCTTATTTTACTTTGTCTCAATATACTAACTATATTTTTTCCTCCTTAAAAAAATTTATGAACTCCAGAATTTATTTTCTATATACTACAAAGCATATTAAGTATTTTTAATGCATATTACATGCTTGTTTTATTCATTTCATTATATTGGTTCTTCAAAGGCAGAAACAATGTAATATCCCTCTTCAATCTCCCTTTTCCTAGCACCTATTAGTTTTTAACTTGTTATGGTACATTGGTGTCCTTCCATACAACTAACAGGAGAGAAGCTGGTCGATACACTTTCTGAAAAGGTTTAATATCAACCAGACATAATTCACAGACATAAATACACCACACAGACCACTGAGCCTATACCTAGTCCCTATTTCCTATTTGCTTTCAAATTCTTCACTCAGTATGAGTTCCATACATTGTTTCTTGCAAAATCATAATCAGGATTCACTTATATAAACATTTATGTCTCCTGCTAAAGATGAAAAGTAAATCACTCCTCTGCCTATTGCTGGTTAATCAGTGTTTGTTACCAAACACACACACACACACACACACACAGAAGCTTAAAGGCATCCTCAGAATCAGAATCATTATCAACACAGCAAAGGATGTTACAGGCAGGCATGGAAAATAAATTGAAACTGACTTGAAAAAGAGAACCTGTTTTTAATTTCTGCAAAACTGCAGGCTTGCTGAAGATGAACTTCATGTATATTTTATTCACTGTATCATCATGGATTGTATTTGGCTGCATGTAAGAGAAAGCAACAAGAGATACTTCTGCAAAGAGAGGCTTATTTCTCTCAGTCAACAAAACCCTGGAAGAAAGTAGTCCAGACATAGTCCAGATACCCTAGGAAGTAATAAAGGACCAGGTTCCTTCCATAAATCAGCTAAACTTTCTTGTCTTTTATCCTTATGATCATACAATGGCTGCTACAGCTCCAGGCATTGCATGCCAGCTCTGGGCAGTAAGAATGGAGAAAAGACAAAGGACAAAGACATGGGCCAGCTAAGTTTAAACCTTTAACTAGAAAACTGACCATTTTGCTGGAAAATTCATCCTGCAGACATTCACTTCCATTCTATTGATCAAAACTGAAATTAGACTTACCTCTGTTTCTAATTAATTTAAGTAGACTCCTCACTCATTGCACCAACATACCATACACCAAAAAAAGTAGAAGTTACATACTTGGTGAGATGACAAAGATATCATACAGCCAACCCTAGGTGCTGGAAATCCTAAGAAATCAAATTTAGCTTTGTTTTGTTATCTAAGCACATTGCCCTAAGCAAGTTTAGTTTTCTGTTAGTGGAAATTTTAAAAAAAGAAAAAGGAAAAGTCCATACTGGGTAGAGAACCAATAGTCTATTCCACAATGTTGAATTTTTAGGGCTTATCGCCATGCCTGGTGCAGAGTACACACTCAATAAGAATACAATGAATAAATTATTTAGTGAATTGTTGAACACTTATGGATATTATGTTATATTTAACGGTGGGATTTTAAGTGCCTTCATCTATGGTGTCTCTAAAGATCCCAAATGACAAATACTTAAGAAGTTGTTTCAGACTTTATTTTTAGTGCACATAGCATAGTGTCACACATGACCAGGCATTTAACAAAAGTTTTCTAAATGTTAATACTAATAAAAATTTCAAAAGAAATTATTTGTTTTTGTTTTTGTTTTCTCTTCAAACTTATCTCGTTGGCTCTAGATCCTATCTACAAGGGAAAGCACAACTTTCTTTTTCTGTCCTGTGTCATGGGTTAGCTTCCAGTTAAAAGGAGTTGCTTTAGTGTTCACAGAAGTATTTCAATCTATGTCACGATTATTTGTTTCTTTGGAAAGGAAGCTCACTATCTAAATATCAAAGTATTGTGTGTTATTGCTTAGAGAAAACCAGTATAAATCTATTTGCTGATATTGCACATGAAGATTCTTTAGTCTTGAAGAGTTACATTAGTTTAAGTTATCTTCGCAACCAGGAATTTTTCCCATTAAAGGAAGCTATATTCCCACTACTGAAGACAGGCTGATTTAATTTAGATTATTCTTTTTCAATATTTTTAGGGAAAGAAAATTAGAAAATGACATTTGAAGAATTTTTACAGCGCGCACACAAGCACGCCCGCACACACACACACACACACACACACACACACACACACACACACACACCGCAAAGGAAGTCAGAGTCAGAAATAAAACATGAGAAAAATCCAAGATCTGTGGGAACGGGTCCATAAGCGGGTAAGCCAAAATCACTAGCTTTCATACAACAGTAAGAATAGAGAATGGATATAGTATTTACTGCATAAGATAAAATATAAAAGATGAAATGAAATCACCTCCCATGCCCCTCCACACTGGAGCTTTCCAGCAGGACTCCAAACACCAGAACTGCTGCCTGTGTGTCTTTAGTTTATTATTCTCATGTCAATCAGCCAATAAATGTAGAGGGGCCTGGGTTTCATGGTCTCGAAGAGCTGTCACATTTGAGTGCACAATTTCAGGTGATTTACATATATCACCAGGCACTGCTTCAAGTGATTACATCTGTCACCTCATTTAACCTGCATAGCCCTGCGAGGTAGGCAGTGTTGTCATCATCATTTTATGGTTGAAGAACCAAGGCTTACGTCGCGTGTCCACCTGCCAAACGACAATCTTGGCTGTAAGCTCAGGTGTCTCGCTCTAGAATCAGGGCTCCTACCCACTGATGCAATGTTTTGAGGCACCATATTTGAGAAGAGTGGCATCTTGGGAATAATTATTAATACTTTGTGATAAGAACAATGAGGCTGAGCAAGAGGAAAGCAATTCAAAACCAACAACAACAGGTTTTGGAAGTAGACTGTTTCCAGAGGACAGCCATAAAGGATATCTTGACTTCCAGAAAGTAGAAGCACTCAGAAATTATCTTAATGATTTTGCAAATATGTACCATCTACATTTTCTATCAAATTAGTAGCCAATTCCATTTACTGCATAATAAAAACTGGTGTCCCTGCTAGTGTATACATTTACAAAGCTCGAAAACACTACTATATCTCTTGACTTCTAAGAAAATATCATAGATATTTGAAAGTTTAGAATGGATAATCCAGGACAGAACTGAGAGTGTGAATACTGGTATTATGAGAGTAATATAAAAATGGGTCTTTAGCAATCACATCCCAGCTCTGAAATTCTAAACTCATTCTAAATTCTAAATTCTAACTTATGCTACACCTGAGTAAAAGAGCAAGGGAAGTATCTTTATCAGGCCACTAAAGGTGTATAGCTTCTAACTCTTTTAGTGTATGGGTATGTTGGTGCAGTGAGTGATGGGTCTACTCAAATTAAAGACAGAGGAAAGTCTAATGACAGCCAACTGTAGATCTTTCTGGCCATTTATAGTGAAGTATTTGCATGGATAGAACAAAGTCCTTTCCTCTACGTTAGTGCTGGAGAATTGATTGGTTATTAGTAGAACTGATTGCCACAGGCCCAGGGTAGAAATGCTGAATTATTGTTGTTCTATGAACTCTGATGAGTCAGAGGCAAACACTCAGCTGCATACCATCCCACTGGGCACCTAACATAGCTCCAGCACTAAATTCTCCCTTCTAGATCTCCTGCACAGCATTCCCTCTCCTTTCTTCAACAAATATTCTGGAATAAATTGTAATTTTGGCACTGAACATAGAAATCTCCTATACATTTTAAGAATTTTTTATTACAGTCAAAAGAAAGGGATTCCAGGATCAGAAGAATCCAAGGCAGTTTGGGGATTGCCAAGAATCGGGAATTACAAGCCTCTTAGGAGAAGCACCCTGCTCACAAATCCAGCAGGGGGAGGAACTGGAACTCCAGTTACCAGAAGCCCTTGTTTTTATCTTCAGTTACATGAATGGACATTTAATTTTCTAGTGGAGAATGTGTTGGGAGCTTCTGTCCACTTCTACCAGGCATGTCATGTGAGAAGCAATTCCCTCAGAGGTAAATTTGGCTGCCTAGAGGGGATAGAAATGGTTGTAGGATAGTTAGGGAAACTAACTTATGCTAGTTCGCCTGGGATTTTTCTGCTTTTAGGACAGCATGTCTCATATACCAGGAAACCCACTCTCAGGCAAACTGGGATGGTTGGTCACCATAAGGCTAGTGTATATACACTAATATGCTTGCATGCACGTGCACACATGCACACACACACCAGAATCTTTCTTTTTCTCCCATTCTTTCTTAGTGGTCATTATCCATCACATAAGATTTCTTTGGAAGGCCATATTCTTTTTTTATTTCTTTTACAATAAAATCAAAAGCACGAATCACCAGCAGTTCTCCAGTCCCACACAAAAGGGGGGGGGGAGAGCTTTTTTTTTTTAAATATCTCTTTATTGATTTCTGAGAGAAGAAGGGAGAGGGAGAGAGAGAGTTGAAACATCAATGATGAGAGTCATTGATCAGCTGCCTCCTGCTCGCCCCTGACCAGGAATCGAACCGAGATCTCCTGGATCCTAGGTCAATGCTCAACTGCTGAGCCATGCCCAGCAGGGCAGGGCTTTCTTTTGTAAAGAGTAAAAGGCTGATCATTGCTATCCTATCACACGCAATGGAGGATCCCCAAAACACATGGAATTATGCATACACATATCACAACTACATCATTAAGTGACTTCCCATTAAAGAGTATAAAGTTTTAAAATATTCAAAATTATGCTGCCAATCAGAAAAGGCACCATTGTTCTGAAATGAGTATCCACATGTGACAGAGAGTTCTTTGAGACCCATGAAACCAAGGAGCCTCTACATTCATTTGTTGACTGACATGAGAAAATGATAAATTAAATTAAAGAACACTGGCAGCAGTTCTGGTGTCTGCAAAATCCTGCTTGAAAGCTCCATTGTAGAGGAACACAGGAAGTGATTTTATCTTGTCTTCCAAAATTAATATTCTAAAATTTAAAAATAAAAATTAAGACATGGACAGACTTTCCAATGGATCATGTGACAAGATCAAATGGAGCATAGCACCTGGTGTCAAATTACGTACAGCACTGAAGAGTCATACAGGAAAACACCTGGAAAGCAGAAGGCCTGGGTTCTACTCTTGGCAGAGGTTAGTGTCCTCGTAAGCCTGGGGCTTAAAACAGAAAAAACTATAGGGACCAAGAGGGCAGCGTAAATAGACCAGGATCAGGACCAATTAGAGACTCCATGCCGTATCTAAAAGGAAAAGTCCCTACAGAGCCCCAGCTGATCATTACAGTAGCCCAGCTGTCAGATTTTCTGATATTTCCAGTGTACCTAAAAATCTAGCTTTTATATGAATTACTCTGATTTGTTAATTTTAGCAACTAATCCAATACTTTCAAAAATATTATAAATGTCAAAACACACCTACAGGCTGGATCTGGCTCACAAGTCACACCTTCGCTATTTTTTTGCTTCTAAGGGTCTATTAACTTGAATTAAATAGAATGGAGGAGAAAAGAACATGATGTAGCATCTAAAACTCTCCAGGAGGTCTCAGGGATGTGTGAAAAGTGATGGGGAAGCTGGAAAGATATGCTCCACAATCAGCGTTCTCCGCCAGATACTCTCAGGTGATTCCAGCAACGCATCTAGTAGTTACATATAATTTTTATTATTCAACAAGAGCTTACAACTTTTTGTTGTTATTAATCCTTACCCAAGGATATTTTTTCCATTGATTTTTTTTTTTTTTTTAGAAAGAGTGGAAGGAAGTGAAGGAGAGGGAGGGAGAGAGAGAAAGGGAAACATCAATTCGAGAGAGACACATTGATTGGTTGCCTCCTGCATTCACCCCAACCAGGGTCAGGGATTGAACCTGCAACCCTGGTATGTGCCCTTGACCGGAAATTGAATCTACGACCCTTCTGTGTGTGAGCCCATTCTCAAACCACTGAGCCACAAAGGCCAGGGCCGCTTGCAACTTTTAAAAAAAAAAAAATTAAGTAATGATTGATTTTAACAAAATATTTTACTTAAAAAGACTTGAAGTTAATGTCACAGCTTGGATTATAACTCAGGGGTCTTGTCTCTCATTCTAGTACCATTTCCAATCAACTACACAAAATTAGGATTGTAACCGTTCAATACTAGATTCTTCTTTGAGGGATAAAGTAACATATACATTGAAAATGTTCATAAACTGTTGAGTGCTATGCAAATGTAACTTACTGTGATATCACGAAGACCAGGAAGAAAGCAGCTTGGTAGCTCGAGCATTATCATGGAAAAGCTTGAAGTTTCAAGAGAAAAAGTCCTCAGAGTAATCTGTAAAATCAGGTGCTAAATTAGCCAAGAGAAGTAGCTTAAAAAGAAGCACTTTGAAAATCTCTGCAAACATAGACAATGACAATAATAAGAAAAGGAAAAGCACAAAAATTTTAAAGTAGAAATAACAAAGAGCATTTTTAATAAGAAACAATTAGAAGTCATTGTCAGGAGGCAACCACATACAAAAATTGAATTACTCAGGCTTAAATATGAGACAAGAACTCCTGTACATTCATTTAATTCTCTACTTCTACCTCCTTTCATTTCAATGACAAAACAAGACATTGAAACTTATTTCTAAGTGTCAGCTTGCAGGAGGGGAAACAATGGAGGAATGGGAAGCTACTTTAAACAAGGCCAGGGTTGTCAAACTATGTTGCAGATGAACTATTTTCTTAAAACACATATTTTTAACTCAGTGAAATTACTAAGTATTTTTTCTATTTATTCTTTCTTATAAAACTTCACACTTTCTAAAACACAGGTGCAGCCCAAGAACAAAATAAACACTTGAATTTTATTTCTTTGAGTGAATTTGAAACATAGAGGTGAATAATTTTTTTTCACAATTGACACCATCATACCTCTTTTGTTTCAAGCTGGACCATGCATCTGTATTTAATTAGAAAAGCAAGAAATAAAACATCTGCAGAGGATCAGGTCAGTCTGTTCTTTGAAATATTAGAAATATTAAGAATGAAAATTCGCTTTATGCCAATACCCCACTTCAGAAAAAAGGCCTTCTAAATGAAGTTATAAAATGTTTCACTCTAGCTAATACGACATTAATGTCTTCCAACAATGGATATTATAACCAATAAAATCTCAATTATGAGTTTTTTATAATTCTGTTTAAATGTTCAGAAATTTTTTCCTTTGAAATTCAGGTCGGTAATCATGACAGAGCCAATGCCGCTGGCCTGTGGATGCAGTGACTATGTCCCTCTCTGTGTCCAAGTCTAATCCTGCCTCTGGCTCCCAGTCCTGCTTTCCATCCCTCGGATCTCTCTTCACCAATTACCTTCTTTTCCTTCTATCAGCAGCTTCCCCATATCATTTTTTAAAACATAGTATGTAATTGTTTTCAAATGTTTGCCATTAAAAAAAATGTTCATCTCCCCCTCCTGTGTCTCACCACCACCTTTCTCCTGTCTTCCGTGGACAAATTTCAAGAAGGATCAGTCAACACACGATGTCTTTATCTGCTCACCTCTGTCCTCAGCCTGCTCTGACTTTCATCCCCAAGCTACAAAACGCCTCCCCTAATATGGCTAAGGATAGATGTATTGGTCAAATTCAACAGTTAGTTTTATATAACACTGTTTTGATTTTCCTCCCATTGCCTTTCTGTTTTTTTCCTCACACCAGCACTTAAATGTTGATGCTCCTTAATGTGTCATCCTTAGCTCTCTGCTCTTGTCGCTTCCCCTATCTCCCTGAGTGAATGTCTATACCCCATAAAGTTTTCTCTAATTAATATCTCAACCTCTAACTAGAGATCTTCACTGGAAGGCATCTAAAGCATATACCCAAAGCTTTTTTCCCATTTTCCTTTCCCTCCCCTATTCCTTGTCTTTTCTAAGGTGGAGAGGAGATAGCATCGCGACACACGCTCAGAAAAGAAATGTGAGCCTTGTGATGTGTGCTCCATCTTCTTGTTTATTAACTGGTACCAAATTATTTTCTATCTCTTATTTCTGTCCCTTCTCCATTTAATTTTCTTCATAATGCCCGTCATGTAAATTGAAACATGTCACTTCCTACACTAAAATCCTTTTACTTTATTTGAAGGGGGAAGTTCAAATTCCTTGCCATTATATAAAAGGCCCTCTATAATTGGGTACCAATTCCCCACAGGTACCCTAAAAATCTAAGCACGAGAAACTATTTGAAGGCTCCTGACCATAGCTGGTCTCCCATGCCTTCAGGGTTAAATGCTTAGGTTCACTCTTGGACTGTTCTTACTCCCGTCCTCCTCTGTGCTATCAATTCAAGACGCAGTTCAAAGCTTACCCCCTCGTAGAAGTATTTTCTGAAGCTCTACTTACCCTCCTCCATGCTCCCTTGTCACCTTGTAGGCTTAGAGCTGCCATTATCATTCTGACAGCAGTTACAAAAAGTATTTTCATGAATCGCTACTCCCGAGATCCTCAAAGCTGGTCTAGTTGCTGTCTTTGTAGAGTCCTTGTTGTCCAACTCTTTCTTTGACTACACGAGCTACCTTGTCTGCTTGCAATAAATTGATCTTTGCTTAAAATAGGTGAATGGCAAAGGCTGGGAAGTATGATTGCATGATTGCACGAATGTTATCAGTATGATCTTGAGCAGGCTATTCACCCTCTTTAAGATTTAAGTACGTGAAAATTAGCTTACTTCCTGAACAATGCCCAGTAAATGAGATCCTGTACCTCTCTTCGCAGGGCACTTAATACACTAATCACACTGCTTCTCGTCATAGATTTTTGATGCCTTTCTTCCATGTACCCTGAACCCCTAGTTGCTAACAGTACATTATGTAATATATAGTCAGTAAATGTTTGATAAGAAAAACTAATTTAAAAACATTACTTTCTTAGGGTTTATCTGTTTTTTACTCTCCTGTATCTATTTTCCCTCTTTTTTGGAAAATTTTCTTAAATTTCCTTTAGACAATTTTCTCTCCTCTCTTTCATTCTTAGTCAACGTGGTTTGACTCCACCCCCCAGACCCCAAGAATGGCCTTCATTGAATTAAACATTTAAAGTATCTCATTTCCCTGATTGCAATGATTGATTCATAGAGTAACACATAACTGAACTAAAGCAAATTTAACTTGAAGAGACAGTTATCAAGGAATTCTGAGATAATTTGCTTTCATAATGCTACTATTTTTCTCTGGCTCTTGTGGTGTGAAATAGGAAATTTGGAATTTAAAATTAATTGTGTTAACAACAAAATAGGGTGTCTGGAGGTGCCAGGGCACTCAAGGCCAAAGAAAAACAGGAAGAAAAATCTGATTATTTCTTAAATCTTTAGAGATATAAGATCAAGTCTCACCTTACACCAGGCTAACTTAGAAACTGTTCAGTTTGTGGGCCAATGAATTTCTTTTGTTATTTAAGCCACAGTAAATTTATTCTCTTATTTGTAACACAAGAAACTTAATTGATATAACATATTTTACTAACTTTGTAATTTTGAGTAGAATCATTTTATCTAGTAAATGTCTTTGCCTTTGGCAAGTCAGCAAACAGATCCTCAGTTTCCACATTAATTCATTCAATGGCCTGTATTTAATTCATATAAACAACACTTTAGTAAAAATTCTATTATATTGATATTTAAAGGTACATTGCCACTCTCACATGGGCATACTCAGATACATTTTTTGTTTATATAATCATATGTTCAAAGCTGAAAGGTTTTTTAGAGGTTACTTTAGAGTGACCTTATTTAGTATATAAGGAAACTGAAACCCAGAAGGTTAATTATTTTTTTCCAAAGAAATACAAAATGCATTAGTTAAAAAAAAAAAAAATCTATGCCCATATTTACGCTAACTAATTAATTGTTTGGCTTGAGTAAACTGATCACCTCTTACAAATAACGAATTTATTCTCTGTACATAAATACAATGATTCTGATAACATATTTTCTATCCACAAGGCTCTTACTCCTTTAAGGACAATAAAATAATATTTTATATTTGCAACAAGATGAGTAGGAAAGCACACCATTGAATCTGGATGGGTTAAGAATCCCTTCTAACTCTTCTTTCACTCATTCATCCTACACAGATGTATGAAATGTTACCTGTGTTCAAAGGGGGGGCTGGCAGCGCTGGGAGAAGCAGCAGAGGCCCCGCTCCCAGCCACGGACTCGATTTCCTACTAAAATCCCACGTAGCCAGCTTGGAAAAACCAGAGAAACATACCTGAGTGGACGGAGCGCGAGTGGGGAGCACTGAAGACACATCACGGAGTCCGGTAAGAGGGGGGCATAGGAAGGGGGAGCCCCCTGAAGCCTGTGCTGGGCGCCGAGCCCGGAGGCCTGGAGGCTGCAAAGCTCCCTCCCCTCGGGAGTGCAGATGGCCTCCAAAAGCGGGGACCCCGCACCTGGAGCCACGAGAGGGGAAGGAGCGCCCTGTGCACAGGGCAGAGGGGCCCAGGGAGCGGTGAGTCCCAGAGGGATCGGCACCTTCCGAGGAAACAGCCTCTAGTGGCGGCCGGCGCCTTCCTAGGAAACAAAGCCTCTAGTGGCGGCTGCGACCCTTGTCTAATGCTCGGGGTGCAGGCCATACAGAAGGCTGCCCCAAAGTGTGTGGCACCCGAGTGGTAAGGGACCAGAGGACTGCACTGAGCAGCCACACACGGGGACCCCCTGCCTCCCTGTGGGGCACTGTGTTGAGCCCCAGAAAGCGCTGAGTCTGTGTGTCGCGGGGGAGGGGAGGAGCCCTCCTGCCCTGAGCTCCTGGTGCCCAGAGGCTGGGACCTGTGACCAGCCCTGAGGGGCACCATGGTGGCACCTGAAGCCGCCCCAGCTTTGCTGAGACCAGCAGTGCAGGGAGCTGCGTGGAGCTGACTTTGGGTCCCCTCCCCTGGGCGCCTTGGTGCGCGGGCGGCGGGACCTTGCAGGGCGGCCTCTCTGCCTGTGCGCTACTTTGTGCGTTTGTGAGTCTGACCCCGGAACTGGCTCCCACCTTCCCGGGGTGCACTGCGCAGACAGACCAGAGGAGGCTGGGGTTGGGGTCTGCACAGTAGATGGTCTGAGGGGCGGGCCTGGTGCGACCAGCCAACCAGAGCTGAGCAGGGAGGGGCAGAGCCCACCGGCCTCTCCTGAAGCCAGGAGCACTGCCCCCAACAGGAAAGGGGCGGGTCCCGCTCACTGAGGCCCCAGACACCCGGCAAGGCACAGTCCTGAGGGGGAAGGAGAGCAGCTCACAGGAGGACCTTACAAGAACAAGACTCTCAGGGACTATTGTTTAGAAGCTGGAGGAAACGCTGAAACCCCTGCTGGGGGCTGGACAGTCAAAGGGCTCACCAGAATGTGTTTTTAATCAGACCCACTGAGCCCAGGCTGCTGAAACGGCCCAGACAGAAAATGCAACGGGCTGAAATCAACCTGAAGCTGCAGCAGGACAGAGCCTGGGGGACTAGAATCAGAGGACAGGGTAGGGACTGAGGAGCTGGTGGTGGAGCAGAGTCTAACTCCTGAAGAGTGAGTGCCTGACAGCGACACCTCTAAGGGTGACACCCTGAGCTACACTAGCCACCCTGCACCCTAAAGACTCTACAGGAGACTCTGGAGTAAGACCAGGCAACTACAAGGTTGCAAAATACCTGACAAGAGGAGGTGGCCCACGGAGAGCCTCAGATCAACCATCTACCTAAGGGCACCAGAGCCAAACCTAGACGTTCCTCACATTGGCTGATACACAAGCACCTCCCAGGAGAACTGAAATCAGCAAACAAAACAGTGACCCTCAAACAACATAAGCTGCCCAGAAGAAGCCTACCTGATTGACTACTTTTTTTTCTTCTGTTTTTTTGTTTGGTTTGGTTTTGGTTTTGGTTTTCTTCTTTTTGTTTTTTTTTGTTTGTTTGTGTGTTTGTTTTTTCTCTTTTTTCCTTAGGAAGAAGAGAAAGGGGAGGAAATTTATTTTTCCTTCTTTTTTAAATTTTATCATAATTTTTTTTTCATTTTTAACTAATTTTTTTCTCTTTTTTTATAAAGGAATCTGCCTTGCTTAGCTTGTTTTTAGTTTTGTTTTGGTTATTTGCTTTGTTTTGTTTTATCCTTGCTTCTACTATCAAGACTTTCCTGATATCCCTGCTTAATGACTGGGACTTTATCACTATAACCAAGTTTACTGCTTTCCTCTATAGTTTCCACCAAATCTCTTACTGGACTCCCTCCCTGCCTGGGCCATATCTCTCTCTCCTCTCGATCTATTGGCATAACTTTTTTTTTTCTTTTTCTTATTTCTTTTTCTACTTTTATTTTGTTCTTTTGTTATCCTCCCTTCTGTCTTCTTGTCTTTTTGTTCAATTGTTAGTTTCTCTTATTCCCTTTATTGTATTTTTGTTTTCTCATTTTCAATTATTACCCTATTCCTATTCTCTCCCTTAATTTTTTGCTGGCCCTTCTTTCAGAATCTTTTCTCTGCTTCTGTTATCTCCCAGTAGCTTCTCTATTTTTTACATTTTACTTTAATATTATTTTCTAAATTTTGACCAGTATTAACAACAATATGCATCTCTCTCTCTAAGCATTACTTTTCTTTCTGTCTTTCTTTTTTTTAAGCATTTTTTTGGTGTGTGTGTTCTCCCTTCACTCTCCCAGTTCTATTTTCATATGGGTTGTTTTCATTGTGAGTGTCAAGATATTTTGTAAGATACCTCTTATTTCCTGGAAGTTTAGTTGTGTATTGCCCTGCCTTGCCAACACCTGCACAAGAGCTTACACAATGAGGTTGGGGCTGAGACACAGTTAGCCAACCTGAGAGGAGGGTCCTCCCAAGGACTGATCAATGACAATCTAGACCCAACCACAATAGGAGAACATAAAGAAACCACAAAAGAGACACCCACAAGAGGGACACGCCTAGAGCAAAGAGCTCAGAAGTATAAGAAAAACACACCTCTGGGCTCCACTGGACCCACAAGACAAAATCCCATCCCACAAGACTGGGAGACAGCAAATATATCTAATATATAGATACAAACACTAAGACCTACCTATAGGGAGACAAAGAAACAACCCCCAAATTAAAGAAAAGGGAAAATTGCTAGAAAAAGACTTTGATGAGATGGAGTTAAGCAAGCTATCGGAAACGGAGTTCAGAGTATTGATGAAGATGTTCAAGGAACTTAAGAAGACACTAGATGATAAGATCAAGGACCTTAGTGAAAACATGAAAAAAGAGATACATACCATAAACAAAACTCAGACAGAGATAAAGAATGCTCTACCTGATATCAAGAATGCACTGGAAAAAATTAAAAGCAGGCTCAATGAAGCAGAGGATAGAATAAGTGACTTAGAAGACAAGGTAGAAAAAAATCACACAATCAGAGCAGCAAAAAGAAAAAACACTTAAAAAGCATGAGGACAGTCAAGGGAGCTTTGGGACAGCATAAACCGAAACAACATTTGCATTATGGGAGTGCCAGAGGGGGAGGAAAGAGAGCAAGGGATAGAGAACTTGGTGGAAAAAATAATGATAGAAAACTTCCCTAGGCTGGCGAAGGAGAAAGCCACAAATGGTTCCAAATAAGAAGGATCCAAAGAGACCCACTCCAAGATACATCATAATTAAAATGGCAAATGTCAAGGACAAAGAGAAAATATTAAGGGCTGCAAGAGAGAGACAAGCAGTGACCTACAAGGGAACCCCCATAAGGCTGACAGCTGATTCCTCAACAGAAACTCATCAGGCCAGAAGGGAGTGGCATGAAGTTCTCCAAGTAATGAAAAGCAAGAACATGCAACCAAGATTGCTTTATTCAGCAAGGCTATCATTTAAAATTGAAGGTGAAATAAAGACCTTCCCAGACAAAAAAAAAAAAGGCTAAAGGAGTTCAGTACCACCAAACCAGCATTGCAAGAAATGCTAAAAGGACTGCTTTAAGAAACAGAAGGAATAGTGAGAGAAAGGTACATCAGCATAAAGGGGAAAAATGGTATTAAATAAGTTAATATCAATAGTAACCTTAAATGTAAATGGAATAAATGGTCCAATCAAAAGACATAGGGGAGCTGAATGGATAAGAAAACAGGACCCAAATATATGCTGCCTACAAGAGACCCACCTGAGAGCAAAAGACTCACACAGGCTAAAAGTGAAGGGATGGAGTAAAATATTCCATGCAAATGGAAAGGAAAAGAAACCTAGAGTAGTGATTCTTATTTCTGACAAAACAGACTCAAAATAAAGACCATAACAAGAGACAAAGATGCTCACTACATAATACTAAAGGTATCAATCCAACAGGAGGAAATAACCCTTATAAGCATTTATGCACCCAATTTAGGAGCACCTAAATATATAAAAAATTTCCTGGGGTACTTTAAAGGGGAGATTGACAGCAACACAATCATAGTGGGGGACTTTAATACCCCACTGTCAGGATTGGACAGATCTTCAAGACAAAAAATCAACAGGAAAACGCAGACCTTAAATGACTCACTAGACCTAATGGATTTAATTGACATTTACAGAACATTTCACCCCAAAGCAGCAAAATACACATTCTTCTCAAGTGCACATGAAATATTCTCAAAAGTCAACCACATGTTAGGGCACAAGGCAAGTCTCTACAAATATAAGAAGATTGAAGTCATATTAAGCATCTTCTCAGATCACAATGCCATGAAACTAGAAGTCAACCACTATAAAAAAACTCAAAAATATTCAAACACATGGAGGCTAAATAGTATGTTATTAAACAATGAATGGGTTACCAAGGAGATCAAGGAAGAAATCAAACACTTCATGGAAAGTAACGAAAATGAACAGACAACAACCCAAAATCTATGGGACACAGAGAAAGCCATCCTGAGAGGAAAATTCATAGCATTACAGGCCTATCTCAAGAAACAAGAAAAAGATCTAATGAACCATCTAACACAACAACTAAAAGAACTAGAATGAGAACAGCAAGAAAAGCCCCAAGGAAGTAGAAGGAAGGAAATAATAAAAATCAGAGTAGAAATTAATGACATAGAGACTAAAAAAAAAAAAAAAAATCAATGAAACCATGAGCTGGTTCTTTGAAAAGGTAAATAAGATTGATGCACCTTTAGCCAGACTCACTAAGAAACAAAGAGAGAGGACCCAAATAAATAAAATCAGAAATGAAAGAGGCGATATAAAAACTGACCCAACAGAAATACAAAGGATTATAAGAAAACATTATGAGCAACTATATGCCAACAAATTGGAAAACATAGGGGAAATGGACAAATTCCTAGAAACATACAACCTTCCAAAGCTGAATCAAGAAGAGGCAGAAAACCTGAATAGGCCGATAACAACTAATGAAATTGAAGCATTAATCAAAAAACTCCCAACAAACAAAAGTCCTGGACCAGATGGATTTACAGGTGAGTTTTACCAAACACTCAAAGAAGAATTAACAGCTATTCTATTCAAACTATTCCAGAAAATTCAAGAGGAGGGAAAACTCCCGAACGCTTTTTATGAGGCCAGCATCATCCTAATCCCAAAACCAGATAAAGATACTACAAAGAAAGAAAATTACAGGCCAATATCCCTGATGAATATAGATGCTAAAATCCTCACTAAAATACTAGCAAACCGGATCCAGAAATACATTAAAAAGATCATACATCATGACCAAGTGGGATTTATTCCAAGGATACAAGGCTGGTACAACATCTGCAAATCAATAAATGTGATACATCACATAAACAAAATGAAGGACAAAAATCATATGATCATATCAATAGATGCAGAAAAAGCATTCGACAAAATCCAGCATCCATTTCTGATAAAAACTCAGCAAAGTGGGAATAGAGGGATAATACCTCAACATAATAAAGGCCATGTATGACAGACCTACAGCCAACATCATACTCAATGGGCAAAAACTAACACCATTTCCATTAAAAACAGGAACAAGACAGGGGTGTCCACTTTCACCATTCTTATTCAACATAGTACTGGAAGTCCTTGCCATAGCCATCAGACAGGAAGAAAACATCAAGGGTATCCAAATTAGAAAGGAGGAAGTAAAACTCTCATTTGCAGATGACATGATATTGTGCATAGAAAACCCTAAGGACTCCGTCAAAGTACTACTAGATTTGATAAACAAATTTGGCAAGGTAACTGGATACAAAATCAACATCTGGAAATCAATGGCATTCTTATACACCAACAATGAACTTTTAGAGAGAGAAACTAAAAAAACAGTACCATTTACCATTGCAACTAAAAAAATCAAATACCTAAGAATAAATTTATCCAAGGATGTAAAAGATCTGTACTCGGAAAACTACGTGACACTGAAAAAGGAAATAGAGGAAGGTTTAAACAAGTGGAAGAATATATCATGCTCATGGATTGGAAGAACTAATATCATTAAAATGTCCATACTACCCAAAGCAACTTATAAATTCAATGCAATTCCTATTAAAATACCAACAGTATATTTCACAGACCTAGAACAAACATTTCAAAAATTTATATGCAACCAAAATAGACCCCAAATAGCTGCAGCCATCTTGAGAAAAAAGAACAGAGTGGGAGGGATCACTTTACCAGACTTCAAACTGTATTACAAAGCCTCTGTAATCAAAATGGCCTGGTATTGGTACAACAACAGGCATATAGATCAATGGAACAGAACAGAGTCCCCAGAAATAGACCCACACCATTATGGTCAGTTAATATTTGACAAAGGAGGCAAGAGTATCCAATGGAGTAAGAACAGTCTCTTCAATAAGTGGTGCTGGGAAAATTGGACAGTTACATGCAAAAAAAATGAAACAAGACCACCAACTTTCACCATACACAAAAATAAACTCAAAATGGATAAAAGACTTAAATGTAAGTCACAAAACCATAAAAATCCTGGAAGAAAACATAGGCAGTAAAGTCACAAACATCCCACGTAGTGGAATTTTCACTGATACATCTCCTAGGGCAAGAGAAACAAAGGAAAAAGTAAACAAATGGGACTACATCAAACTAAAAAGCTTCTGCACAGGAAAAGAAAACAGCCTCAAAATACGAAGGAGCCCCACGGTCTGGGAAAACATATTTGCCAAGGATGAATCTGATTAGGGGCTAATTTCCAAAGTGTACAAAGAACTCATAGTACTCAGCAAGAGGAAGACAAACAACACAATTAAGAAATGGGCAAAGGACTTGAATAGACACTTCTCCAAAGAGGACATACAGATGGCCAAGAGACACATGAGAAAATGCTCAACGTCACTAATCATCAGAGAGATGCAAATTAAAACCACAATGAGGTATCACTTCACACCTGTCAGAATGGCTCCATCAACAAGTCAACAAATGACATGTGTTGGCGAGGGTGTGGAGAAAGGGGAGCCCTAGTACACTGTTGGTGGGAATGCAGACTGGGGCAGCCACTATGGAAAACAGTATGGAGGTTCCTCAAAAAATTAAAAATGGAGCTGCCTTTTGACCCAGTGATTCCACTCCTAGGAATGTATCTTAAGAATCCTGAAACATTAATCAGAAACAATATATGCACCCGTATGTTCATAGCAGCGCAGTTTACAATAGCTAAGATCTGGAAACAGCCCAAGTGCTCATCAGTAAATGAGTGGATAAAAAAGCTGTGGGACATTCACACCATGGAATACTACGCAGCTGTAAAGAAGGATCTCGTACCCTTTGGGCCAGTATGGATGGACCTGGAGAAAATTATGCTAAGTGAAATAAGCCAGGCAGAGAAAGACAAACATCACATGATCTTGCTTATACGTGGAATCTAAAGAACTTAATAAACTGATGAACAGAATAGATTCAATGACATGGAAGCATAGGTGAGACTGATGAATGTCAGAGGGATGGAGGAGGGCGGATGGGTGGAGGGGGGAAGAGTAACTAAAGAATTTATATGCACATATGCACAACCCAAGGACATCGACAATGGTGGGGAGAGGGACTGGGGAGGGGGATGGGACGGGGTGGAACAGGTCATTGGGGAGAAAAAGGGACATCTGTAATATTTTAAACATAAAATTTAAAAATATTTTAAAAAGAATGATTACCTGTGTTTCCAGTTATTAAATAACTTTTATGGATCAGGCTAAAACTGAACTGGATCTTTAAAAACAAGTTGAATTTTTATTTAAGCAAATAGCATTAAAAGAGCCTTTGTTAGCAAAGACTCAAAGAGGGAGAAAAAAAAAGTCATATTCAGAGAAAAGGAAGTAATGCTATTTACCTAGAGATTATAATAGAAAAACAAAAACAAAAAACTGAGCCAGGTGATAAAAAACCTAGAAAGAGGTGACTTTAATCAGATGTTTCCAATATGTACACAACAGGGGCACCATAGCTGGATATCTTGTTCTTTATCTCAACCATGAACAGTGAGCATGCCATGTGCCCCTCAGCCAGGGCCTTTTCCTTTATCATCCCATAAACACTGACAACTATGCTATAAAATAAACATAAATTTGACATAGAAATAAAATCCGGGTGGAAGAAGAGAAACATCCTAGATGTTTGAACTGTGATGTGCTCTAAAAACTCAAACTCTTTTGGTAAGCTTAGATCTGACAAAGAAAAACTAGGTATGATTAAGTCTTCTTTGTTGAAGAGCTGGGCCTGTAGCCTCCCACTGCTGCAGAAGAGGGTCAGACTTTCCTGTGACAATATTGGTGGGTTGTTGCCTTTATGCCCATTGGACTGGATGCACCAGATGCTATGCCATCGAGTCAATACTGGATTATTCAATAGTGGTGTCTATATTTCTTCAGAATGTCATTCACTCAGAGTGCTCACTAATATTTTTTCAGGGAATGTTGAACATTGTATCAAGGGTACCATCAATTAGAGCCTTAATCATCATTATGCAAAATTCTGCTGTAATTTCAGAGTCTGTTTTATATTTATTGCCTTTTCATGAAGACAGTGCTAAAACTGCCCGGATGCCTGACCTGCAGAGAACATTGGCAAAGCAACATCACATTCCTGCAGATGAGAAAAGCAAAGCAAAACTGTGTCTAAAGTTAAGTGAAAATGATGAGATTTCCTATCATTTAAGGCTATAAAATTAATAGGGAACCTAAAAACTGAAAATGGTTATATATATACAATGATAGCAGTGCTGTAATGCACCAAATTCACATCCCTGCTGTTTTTAAAACCAGTTGAAAGACATCGACTGTGAGAGATCAGCAAGTGTACACCTGAAACCTTGGAGAATGTGACCAACAAATTGCACTGACCTCCCCTACATCAGCCCACAGCTGTGGCTCTGTCCATGATGCTAAATTAATTGTGGCTTCTCCACTCTCCATAATCCCTTCCTCACTTCACACTTCAGTTCCATTTATAATTTTAACAAAATAATATTAACCTCAGCACCCTGAAGAACAAAACCCTTTTAAATCAGGGAAAGAAGCTAAAGTCTGCATGAACATTTTTGAAATGTTTTGGTTCTAAATTTGGATCTCTACTACACAACAAAGGCCCTTTCAAAAAATGTATCCCAAGACTTCAAGAGAAATAATAACAATCTTTTGTATTTACCCACTACATAACACAGCCTGTGCAAGATGAAGGCTCTATAATTGCTCTAACAATTAAAAATATGCAAATACAAAGCTGCTGAAAGAAGATTATCTCTAAATCCAGTAATTTACTGATCTACTTTGCAGTTAGGCTGCTTAAGGGCATCTCATAAGATCGTACAATGTATGGTATAATGGTAATGACATTTTAGCCATCCTTATTGCCATAGATAAAAGTCAACCAAATGTATTATGTCAAATACTAAGGTGGTGTTGGCCTGAATTTTAAAAGCATATTTAAACAAGAACTGGTGAAACCATCATAAAGTAATTCAATCTTGCCCCTTATTTTAATAGTACTGCATTTGAGATAACAAGCCAAGCTTAACATTTCACGGGCACTAACCTGTGAGTTTATTTCCCATTGATAGTTAATATAAAATGTTTTCATTTCACATTTATTAAACATCCATATTATTATGCTATATGCTAAGCTTTTAAATTATGTAAAAAATAAATTTTAACAGAATATTGTCAGTAATTCTCTGAGTTAATGCTGGTAAAATTTGGTAAAACTTGATCTTTTCTATCATCTTTGTTAATGTCAAAATCTTGGGACTTACTGTCTAATAGAGTTGTACATTAACACAGTAAAATACCTTGGCTATAACTGTGCTTATTGTTATATCATCTATAGGAGGCCAGAAATATAATCAATGTCTCTTCATCAAAAGGTGGAACAGTAATAGGTAACATCTATGAAGATGCTGCCATAACCAGACACTGTACTGAGGACTTGATGTTAATTGCTTCGCTTAAACCTCAACACAACCATATGAGGTGGTACTGTGGTCCTTGTGTTATGCATGAGTTACCTTAGGTACGGAGATATCACATACAGTATCTTGTAAATAGTCACACAGGTGCTAAATAGAGAAACCTACTCCAGACATAGTTAACCCAATTACACTATGTCAAAGGTAATACACATATTCATTTATTCAAGAAATATTAATTGAATAACTTCTGTGTTCTGAACAAAACCTTCGGTGTCACTGCACCAGACACTGGGCAAACACCATTTTATTTTATTATTTTATTTTATTTTGTATTGACTTTTTTTTTTAGAGAGAGAAAGAAAGGGGATGGAGAGAGAGAGAGAGAGAGAGAGAAACATCAGTGCAAGAGAGAAACATTGGTCGGTTGCCTCCCGTAGGCACCTGGGACCAAACCTGCAACCTGGGCATGTGCTCTGACTGGAAATAGAACCAGCAACCTTTTGGCGCACGAGACGATGCTCAACCAACTGAGCCACACCGGCCAGGGTGAAAACACCATTTTAAACAAGACAAAGAGTTTCTGCTCACACAAGGCTCGAGGTCTATGGGGAAAGAGATTGATAACCAGGCGATGTCGATACAAACCATGCTTTCATTTGTTGTACTTGTGCCTGCATTGGTTGTTGTTGGTATAATTTATTTCTCTGTTAATTTCCACAGGCATGATCTGGTTCTGTCACATGACTCGTGAATAAAGGGGACTATACATAAGTAATGTTGATTTGTTTTATTGGAAATATGTGAAGAAGGATGTTTTTAGTTGGTTGGTTGGTTTCATTCTAAGTTCAAGTCAAAGTTCAAGAATAAAAAAATGGTCTCCATTGTCTCCAATAAAACATTTTCATATCAAACCACAGTCTTCATTGATTTTTTAATTGACCTTTCCTCCATTCAAATGTCAGGTCTTCCTACTCCTTTCTTACCCATCCTTTATTATGCAAAAATTTCAACTAAACAGCCATTTCCTAAGGAAAGAAAAGATTGCTATGTCAGCTGCTAAGAAAGTATTTTCTCCATAGTCTACACAACATGACCTAGATCATAGTTCCCCAAAATATGACCTGTGAGCTATAGCTAAGGAACAACAAATGTATTCTATGATTGGTTCTGTCTAGGAAATAATGGGCCAATTTTTTTTTAAGATGATTGTTCTTTACTATACACTTCTCAGAGTCTTTATTATGTTGACATACATGATGAATCTCTAAAACAGAAAATAATTAAACAAATTTGACTTTGGAAGCCTGTGTTTTTGTTGTCATTTTTTAATAGCATATTTTGTGATACTTCCCCTAAATGCACTTTAAAAATGCAGTACTGAGACTTCTAGTCTGAATAGATGGCAAGGGAGCTCTGTGGACTCAGATACTATCTTTGATATTAGAAATAGTGGTTTCACTAACATTCCCCTTTTAACTAAATTATACCTATGACCCATTTATTAGGAGTGAAATTCATGTACAACAATCTAACTTCCAGACAGGAGGAAGAGTGACCTGGCCCAAGAAAGGGGAGGGGAGATGTGAGGGATGGAGTAACTAGGGAGGGTAACATGTTGATGAGAGAACCAAGGAACATGTGAAGAAAAGAGATGGAAAAAGAGATATTCAGAATTATCTTTAATGTAAAAATTTGTTATACTTTCAGCATGTCACACTGTAAAAATGAATATAGGAAAACATAACTTTAGAACAGAAGATTTAAGAAAACCTATAGTAAAGAACTCCATTATTCTTTATGGCTTCTGGAATACAATTTGAATTTCATTTGGACTATAATTCCTACTGTGGACAAAAAAAGAAGCCACATACTAAATCTGACAAGCTCAGGGGAGGCCTGCATGGCAAAACTTATAACCCAGAGACCTAAAGTAACCACGTAGAATGGTCTGAAATTAAAACTTCCTAACTAAAAGCGAGTCATAGTGGGTAGTAATGTCCTAGACCAGTACCTTCCTTGACAAAGGTCAACCTTTACCTTTACTGAGCCTGTCTGAGGCAGGATAGTAAGAAGCTAGGAAAATTCCTGGGCAAGTGGAACAGGGAAACTGAGACAAGATAATTAAACAAGGCCAAACAATTTGAACAACTTATAGCCAGCTAGTAAATTGTAAGACCTTATTTTCCCTAAGCAAGGACACTTGAGGGCAAATGGTTTATACCTTCCTCTTTAACCAGATATAACATAGCTTAAATTGCTCTGCTCAGGGAGATAAAGGACAGTTAATGCCATTTGTGCCAGCCAAACCCAGGACAGATGAAGTCAGGGAAACAAATTACAAAAACCTGATTAGAGCCAGACAGACCCAAGATAAAAGTTAAACAGTAAAGCTGAGCCAAGAATAACCCCAAACTCCCCTATACACTCATTTTAATGCATCAGCGTATTAAAAATGCACCTGGAAAGCTGAAACTAAATGCACCTGGAGCTAAAACCCTCCCCTAAGTTTCTCTCTCTCAGAAAAGAAAAACCCTCAAAAAAAACACCCAGCACAGGCTTTCTTTAGAGCACACCCATGCCACTTCTTGGGCATGAACTTTTTACTTCCTCCTAAACTCTAAGGGCCTCCACAAGACTTGCAACCAGGGAGCAGCAGGCAGCAGCAGCTGATCCTGTATTCAAGACCCCATTTTTTTGACTTTCCAGTGAGTGAAAGCAGCCCAATCTCAGCTCACTTCTTTCCCTATGGCTTTTACTTCCCATTGAGCTAACAGCAGCTCCACTTTGGCTCACTTCTTTCCTATAAGGTCTCTAGGAGGCCAAAACAGAGCACCGCCTAGGCTCTCTCCTGTTGTTTCTTCTACCCTAAATCCTGCCTTTGTTTTGCTCTCCCCAGCTCGAATAAATGTATTTTCAAAATCACCTGGACTTGTGCTATAAAATCTTTCTTGAACAAAGTCACAGTACAGGCCAGCCTTAGGGAGACCCACTCTGGGTCCCATCTCTGTTTGGTGACATGTCTATTTTCTTTTTGCATCTTTGATAACATGCCTTTGAAATATCAGAGTAATGCCCTTTTACCAGACCTCTCAGGGCACAATCTCCCACCAGAGCAGGACCACAAAATCCCTCATTGGTATCTTGCTACCCACACACCGTCTTTACGTGCTGTAAATGTTAATTGTTAACTGTCCTATACCCATCAATGTAAAGGAAGTATGTGTCTATCCCTTTTATTTTTATCCAATCTTAGAGATTTCCCTGCTTTGCTTTTCCCTGCTTTTTCTGTGCCTCCATAATCTACCACCAATGGATTTCAACCTTTTACATCTTCTTTGATTCTGATGTATAAAATAAGGTGCAAAATGGACATTCTCTGAAGCATTTTCTCAATTCATTGAGATTTTTTTATTCCCAGCAATTGTCAGTATGGCTCAAATAAACTCATAAAAATTCTCTACAGGTTTGGATGTTTCTTATGTTGACACTACAAAGAACAAGGTAGGACACTTGATTTCATTTAGACTATACAAAATTTTTTGGAATGTGCATAATAGCAAGCACTGATGAGTATGCTTTACTTAGTATATCACATTCAATATTAAAATAAAAGGTTTTGCCCGGCCAGGCATGGCTCAGGGGTTGAGTGTCGACCTAGGATCCAGGTGATCGGGGTTCGATTCTGGGTCAGGTTTCTATTGATTTTTTCTTGTTTACATTTCCCACATTAACATAATATCACCATAAGCACTAATCTGCTTTTACTCAAATTTCAAAGTTTTAAAGGAATAGGGGACACAAAAATCTAGTCTACAGCTGGACAAAACAGATATACACACACAAAAATTAAGAGTCAGAAAAATAGAGTAACATGTCAAATAAACAGGAGAGAAGATACACACTACAGGAAACAGAAGATGAAATGAAGCATGGCAGTGGAAAAGACTGGACATGTGTTGAGTATGAAGAATGTATAAAAGCGGCGCGATGGAGAAGAGAACATGTACAAATTTAGGAAGGAGAGACAATAATGTTAACTTGGCATAAACCCATGCTTAAAAAAAAAATTTTAGCCATCAAGCTAATGAACCATCAATTTAGAGGAATCCCAAAGAAAGGAAACAATGATAGATTTTTTTTCCTGTTCTTTCGAGCACCCTACCTTGTCTATCCTCGAGTATAACAAGATCTAGATCAACTAAAAGGCAAGGTGGGGGGAAAGACCAGAGGAAGAAAAATGCAGTAGAAAAGATGGATAATGGAAATAAATGAAGGCAGAATCAAAAGCCAAAAGCGCAGTGCACTGATTGACAAATGAGGTAGAACAAACAGAAAAAGAAAAATTTCCCATTCTGTGGCCTCTTTCCAACCCTGCTCTCTTGGCTTAGTGAAAGAAATAATCAAAGGAAGAATGAATTTTCAAAAGACATGAGCAAGGTGCCCCCGTTGAATGCCTATCTGAATGTCCATTTGTCTCTAGTGAAGACCCCTCATTCGTCTTGAAATTGAGGTTATCAGACTGATGAGAGCTGGAAGGATAATCAGGCCAACTGAAGCCCAGGATGCCCAGGAGGAAAAGGAAAGACTGATACACGTGACAGAAAGGTTGAAGTGAGGCAGTAAAATTTTATGTCAAAGCCAGACAATGTCTGAAGCTTGCTTCACCCTCAGCTGGCCTGACAATTACTCCTGTCCCTCTAAGCAAGAACACACGCTTGACCTAGAAGCAGAATTCAGCTCCTCCACTCTCAGTTTAGTTTCTTTTGCTTGTGCCCCCACATCCTCAATGTGTAATATTTCCTATACATTTTTAAACCTTACTACAATTTAAAATTCTCAAGGGAACTTAGGTAAAATAACTAAAGTTGAAATACTTAATATTTCTCTCTTTTTAAAATCTGATGTCAAGTTCAGACTTGCAGTACTCCAATGGAAAGAGAGTTTTATTTACTTTTTTCCTGATCATTAACAAACTCTGTTAACAAACTCATTCATTTTTGTGAATAGAAATGTCTTTCCTCCTCAAAAACATCAAAAAAGCCAAGTCATGAAAATAAAAGAGAGTTAGGCTAAAGAGGAGAGTTTGCTGGAGAGAAAAAGGAAAATTACTTGATACTATGGAAAGCCATCTATCCCATATCTTGTTCTATAAAGAATCACTAGCCTGATCTATGATGGTAAATGGTCCTTTCCATCTATAATATCAACATTTTAATATGGAGAGAAGTCTGGCAGAAATGTGATGGAATTGATCCAGTTCCCACAAATGAAAGGGAATGAAGGAGAATTCTTCAAATAACCCAGAGAGGGCAAAGGCAAAGGGCACCTAGAAAGATCTGATGTGCAAGGAAAATAATCATCGTTGAGCATCGACCTAGGATCCAGGAGATCATGGTTCGACTCCCCATCAGGGCACATGCCGAGGATGCAGGCTTGATCCCCAATAGGGGGCGTGCAGGAGGCAGCCGATCAATGACTCTCTAATTGTTGTTGTTTCTCTCTCTCTCCCTCTCCCTTCCTCTCTCTGAAATCATTAAAGATATATTTTTTAAAAATCATCTTCATCATCAATCCAAAGCAGTGATAAAATATTACAGACCTGTTTTAAAAATCATCAGGGCTGTTTTCTCAATGTATTCATTTGTGTTTAATTTTCCATGAATTTGCATAATGTGCTGATAAACCCCTAAATCCAAGTATGAAATATCAAATCAAGCACATTAATTAGTGTGGCTGGCTAGAGCTGAATCCAAAACCAATATGGTTAGCTCTAAATTACCTGCTTTATTGGAGAGAAACAGCACTGTGGAGAATAATCCCTTAAGCATTTCTTCTTGGCTCTGGCAGGTACTATTGTCTGGATTTTTTATTGAATGATTTCTTGTTGGTTTTTAACAATGTTTCTTTTTTTTTAATGTTTCCTTATCTTTATTGTTGAGACCATTACAGATGTCCCCTTTTTAACCCCACTAATCCCCTCCACCCCACATCCATGCCACCCCCAGGCCCTCCCCACATCAATGTCTGTGTCCATGGGCTATGCCCATAAACAGACAAGTTCCCTGATTAATCTCTCCCCACCCACACACCCCTCCTCGCCTTCCCTCTGAGGTCCCTCAGTTTGTTCCATGCTTCTATGTCTCTGGATCCACTTTGTTCATCAGTTTATTTTGTTTATTATATTCCACATATAAGTGAGATCATGTGGTACTTGTCTTTCTCTTACTGGCTTATTTCACTTAGTATAATATTTTCTAGTTCTCTCCATGCCGTGCCCAAAGCTAAAATGTCCTTCCTCTTTACAGCTGCATAGTATTCCGTGGTGTAAATGTGCCACAGCTTTTTTATCCATTCATCCACTGATGGGCATTTGGGCTGTTTCCAAATCTTACTATTGGGAATTGCACTGCTGTGAACATAGGGGTGCATAAGTTTTTTGCAATTGGTGTTTGGGGTTCCTTAGAATATATTCCTAGAAGTGGGATCACTGGGTCAAACGGCAGATCAATTTGTAATCTTTTGAGGAAACTCCCTTCTGCTTTCCATAGTGGCTGCCCCAGTCTGCATTTCCACCAGCAGTGTTCCTCTTTCTCCACACCCTGGCCAGCACTTGTAGTTCGTTGACTTGTTGATGGAGCCATTCTGACAGGTGTGAACTGATACCTCATTGTGGTTTTAATTTGCATCCCTCTGATGATTAGTGACATTGAGCATCTTTTCATATGTCTCTTGGCCATTTGTATGTCTTCTTTGGAGAAGCGTCTACTTAGGTCCATTGCCCACTTTTTAACTGGATTGTTTGTCTTCCTTTTATTAAGTTGTATAAATTCCTTATATATTTTGGATATTAACCCTTTATCAGATGTGTCTTTGGCAAATACGTTCTCCCATACAGTGGGCTCCCTTTTCGTTTTGTCGATGGTTTCCTTTGCTGTGCAGAAGCTTTTTATTTTGATGCAGTCCCATTTGTTTATTTTCCCCTTAGTTTCTCTTGCCCTAGGAGATGTATCAGCAAACATATTGCTATGAGAGATGTCTGAGATTTTACTGCCTATGTTTTCCTCTAGATTTTTTATGGTTTCATGTCTTACATTTAAGTCTTTTATCCATTTTGAATTTACCTTTGTGTATGGTGTAAGTTGGTGGTCTAGTTTCATTTTTTTGCATGTATCTGTCCAATTTTTCCAATGCCATTTATTGAAAAGACTGTCTTTATTGTAAGTTCTGGCCTTTTGTCAAATATTAATTGAGCATAATGGCATGGGTCAATTTCTGGGTTCTCTGTTCTGTTCCACTGATCCATATGTCTGTTCTTGTGCCAGTACCAGGCTGTTTTGATTACAGTGGCTTTTTAGTGTAACTTGATATCTGGTATTGTTTTTAACAATGCTTCTAACCAGTTATTTTACTTAAGCATGACAAAGTAATTCAACTTCCCAAAGCACACGTTAGCTGACCGCTAGCATAAGTTAGCAGGGCCATAGTTAGAACTGCTAACCATGGAGAGTATGTTTGATCAGAAACCCCTTTCTGGTGCTGCATTCTCCAGTTTGCAAAGCTGAACCCCCAGGTCCCCTAAGAAACATGCTTTTACTTCCAGGACTTTCAAAGTCTCTGTAGAGTGGATGAGACCTAATCACTATCCAATCCAGTGATTTCTAACCATTATGAACTGTCAAGGCAAACATTTTATGATTCTAGTCATACAACTTATTCTGGGGGTAAATATTTGTGGTAGTTCAGATCTTCTTTCAGACTCCTCTTTTTTTTATCTTTCCAATCTCTGGAGAATCCTGATAGAATATGGTATACATTAGAATGTCTGCTGGGAAAACCTTATCTAGTCCAGATGTCTTTACAGTGTATGAACCCTCTACTTTGTGTTAACATAAGAAACATTCAAACCTGTGAAGAATTTTTGTGAGTTTATTTGAGCCAAACTGTCGACACATCCAAGAAGCAGAATTTCAACTGGTTGAGATAATGCTCAAGAAAATGGAAGTTTTGCACTGTGTTTTATATATTACAATCAAAGGGGGAGATGCAAGTGAGTTACATGAAATCCATTGGTGATAGATTAGGGAGGAAGGAGAAAGCAAAGTGGGGAAACCTCTGGGGTTGGAAAAAAAGTAAAATGATAGACAAACACTTCTTTTACTTAGGTGGGTGCAGGATAGTTAATAGTCAACAATTAACTCAGTGACAATGAGGGGATTTGTGGCCTCCAAAGAGCTGTGTCTGTGCTTTGAGGAGTCCCGGAAAAAGGAAAATTACTTTGACATTCCAACAATATGTTACCATAGCTGCAAAAAAAAAATAGGCTCAATTAAGGTAAAGATTGACCTTTGTCTGGGAAGATACAGGCCTAGGACATGACTACCCACATAAACTGCTTTTTAATTTAATTTCAGACCATCGTTTGTGGTTACTTTAGGCCTCTGAGTTTGCAGTTTGCTGCCACGCAGGCCTCCCTTGAGCTCATCAGGTTAGCATGTGGCCCCTTTTCACCCACACTTGATACTATGGAAAGCCATCTATCCCATATTTTGTTCTATAAAGAATCACTAGCCTGATCTATGATAATAAATGGTCCTTTCCATCTATAATATCAACATTTTAATATCGTAACTTTAAACTTCCACAGACCAAGCCTTAACCGAAAGGATGATAAAGTATATACCCTTATAGAGGAGATAACAGAAGATAGTGTAGGAGGGTAAAATAGGTTTCTTAAATTAATGTTAATTTTTATGTCTTCACTTTGTCTACAGGGGCCTGTGGTACTCAGAAAACTCTACATGCAGCTTCCCCTTCCATCCAGGTGGCCCAGGTCAGGGAAGAAGGGGAAATGGTCTGGACTGGAAGTGTTATGTCTGCATTTCCCAGCCATGGACCAAAAGTGGGTCCTGATGCTAAACAAAGAGTGGAAGAAGCCAGGTGATAAATATGATGACTCTTTCCAGGGAACTGTTCCTATTTAAAGATTTTAGAGATGAAGTCATTGCAATTGATAACTCACTTAAAGTATTATTCATGTATTCAAACACACACAAATGTTAAAGCACATATGTAATAATGACTTTGCCCTGTTTTAAAAACTTAGTGGTTTCCTGATATTCAAAGGCTAATGGTCAATGTGCTCAACAAACTGAGAATGCCCTGAAGGCCCTGCATGCCTCTTTATCAGCTCCCAGCACTTCCTCAGGATTATTCTTTGTCTTAATTTCTTAGGGCCCTTAGGCAAGGCCTGGAATTATGCTCAGCTTCACAGTAAACTCACTCATATCATTAAGATCTCAGGTCAAATACCACCTAGCCAGACATTTGAGACAATGTCAACCAAGGCTAAGTTAGAAATTTCTGTTACCTCTGTCAGAGCATTCTATGCTCTTACTTCATAATATTTATTCCAGTTAGTAATAATAGGAATAATAATAAATTTACAATCCCCTTTAATTAGGCCTTTTGGTTGTCAATTTTTGTCTTTTTTGTATACCTAAATGTTTTAGATTGCATGCACAATTTATGAGAAAACATACGGGTAATTTAAGGGCTTGGCTAATATTATTTTCCTCCAGAAAGTATTTGCTTTTGTTTCAATGAGGCAGTTCTAAAAGGGCAGATCACCTAATTGAATCAAAAAATTAGCTGATTTAAGTTTAGACTTCAATCTTTGTGAGGTCTAGCATATTTCTGGTATGCTCCTAACTAAAAACCCAGAAGTTTCCTAAAACACTTTTTTTATAGTGGGTCCTGAGCACAGGTTTTATCTCTCTACCCTCATGAGACTTTTGGAAGACCTGCCCAGTGTCTCAGTTTATCTGGTAATCTCTTTTCATCCAGTTTCTCGTGAGGGGGGTGGAGGGGTGTCAACTACTGGACCACTTCTTTAGGATTCCTGTTCCTCAGTGACCTCAACAATAATCCATTGATATTTAATAAGAATGAATAAAATATTTTACCTACTTTTAAATATATTTTATAGGCTTGATTACAAAGTGGAAATATCCATAATGACATATTAGGGTTATAGTACTCATTATATAACAGATTTTAAGTCCCTTTTTTGCTGCCTAACAACCCCTCTCTCCAAAACTTAGCAACAAAATCCAACAATAATCAATTATTTTGATCTGCAATCTAAGATAATATGGGCAGAGCTGAAGAACAGCATGTCCCAACTTCCCATGGCCCTATTCGGTGTAGCTCAAAGACTGTGGGAGGCTTTCCCATAGCATAATTGGTGGGTTTTAGTGGTGGATGCAGTTGGAGTTGTTGGTAGAACACATATATCCATCCTCTCCGTATGGCTGGCTGACTTCCTTTCAGCACAGTGGGTAAGGGTCTAGAGCAAGCAACTCAAGAGAGCCAGGTAGGAACTATATTGTCTTATATAACCTAGTCTTAGATGTCACATAGCATCATTATTGCCACTGTCACAAGTCACACCTAATTAAAGGGAAAATATCATAGATCCCAACCTCTCTGTGGGAAAAGTACCAAAATCACACTGTAAGAGGTGAGTGGGGAATAAGATATAATGCTGTTTCCATTTTTGAAAACCACAATCTGACACAGATCTTTTCTTGAAAATCTATGAACTGGGCAACTTTCTGAAAATAGATGATATTTGAAGAGTAATAATGTTAACTTTTTAAAAACAGATCAAAATAGTTACTTACTGCTTAAATTATTTCTGTATAACAAACAAATATCTACTTTACCTATTTTATAGAAATGGGAATTAGTTAACCTGATTAAAATGTATGCATACATTTCTTATCCTTAAGAAGCTGTTATGTCTTTTAATATTTTAATTTTAGTCATACATTAGTTATAACATTGTATATAACATTATAACATTAGCTATATTCTTCTTCTAACCATTTTTTAAGTGATATAAATTATTTTGATGATCCAGTCATTGACACTGTCAGGTGCTAACCTGCTTCATTATTTTATATGATTTGGGTTTTTCTGAGTGCACCTACCACATAAGCACTGTGTTTACTCTCATAGTCTGAGATGTACATTTAAGAAGCTCTCTGATATACCTTCAAGTTCAAAAATATCATCTGGTCAGTAGTTACTTTTGTATAGTCTCCTGAAACTCCTTCAAAAAGGAAGAAGGACATTTAAGCTGGAATTTCCTCTAACATCTAAATGTAGCACTGTTAGACCACTGCACAGATGGACCCACACACTCTTCAGGCTGCGGCATATTGTGATTTCCTTTCACAAGATGGAAAATGTCTAATAAAAAGAGGATGTCTTGTTTTTTTCCATCACCGTATATTCCCTGATTCTAAGATCCAGGGTTGTGCTGACAAAGGAATTGCAGTCATCTCTACATTTCTTGACCGCTGTAACGTGAGATTGGTGCTCTGCGAGCTCCTGCCCTCTCTCCCACCTCTAGCAGTTGTATTAGCTGCCCTGTCGAAAAGGCTTCAGCTCTCATAAGAGTCACCAGGCAGGAAATGAACGCTGGCTGTGGTGGCAGAGTGTGCTCAGGAAAATAGTCAGGGCCTGTATTTTAAGTGGAGGTAGAAATAGAAAAACCCTTAGAACGTGATGAAAATTGTAAACTTCAGGCATAAATTGGGAGTAGGAAAGAAATGACACCTCAGTAGATCAGAGGTATGACAGAAAGACTTTTGAGTGATTGAGTGCACAAGAAACATCTTTGAACATGGCATTTAATGAAATTACAGTGAAAGAGGAACAAACCTGCCAATTACTATAAACTATATAGCCTCAATCCTCTGTCTCTACTTACAAGTGAAAAGTTCACCGAGAGCAATTAAATAGCCCAAATAACTCATGACTCAAAGTAGAAAGTACAATTGCAATTATAGGTTAAGAAAATGTACTGACACGCTCTGGCCAGTGCGGCTCAGTGACTGGAGTTCCGTCCCATCCACTGAAGGGTCCTGGGTTTGATTCCGGCCAGGGCACATACCCAGGTTGCGGGTTTGATCCCCAGTGGGGGCACTTACAGGAGGCAACTAATCGGTTTCTCTTTCACATTGATGTTTCTCTAGCTTTCTCTCTCCATTCTCTCTCAAATTAATAAAATATATCCTTGAGTGAAGATTTAACCAAAAAAGAAGAAAATGTACCTACAATAAGAAAACTACATGTGGAGAATCATTAAAATTGCAAATAGACAAGTAAAACTTCTTTTTAAGACATATAATTTTTAAATAAAGGATGAATAAATGTTAAAATTTAAATTATAGGTCTATAAAAATAATTACAGGTAAGTGGGAAGAATAAAAAATAAATTAATAATAAATATTAATGCATTAGAACAAATATATTAAAGATCTGCTTCATTGAAGGTTTTCATAAAATAAAATTCTGTCAGGTATATATACAAAAATTAATTCAAAATGGGTCAAAAGCCTAAAAAAAAGAAGAGCTAAAACTATAAAACTCATAAAAACAACAAGGGTAAAACTTCATGAACTTATATTTGGCAATGGATTCTTAGATATGACATCTAAAGCATAATCAAATATAAATAAATTCAACTTCATCAAAATTTTATCAAAATAGTGAAAAGACAACCCACACTTTGAGAGAAAATATTTGCAAATCATATATCTAATAAAAGTTTACTATCCAAATATATAAAGAACTCCTATAATTTATGAAAAAATACAAACGACTAGGTAAAAAATGAGCAAAAGACTTCAATAGACATTTCTCCAAAAAAATATACGTATGGCCAATAAGCACATCAAAAGATGCTCATTATACATGTCATTAGGAAAACGCAAATTAAAACCATGAGATACTATTTGACAACTACTAGGATGGCTATGATCCAAAAAATAGAAAGTAACAAGTACTGGCAAGGATGTAGAGAAACTGGAACCCTCTACATTTCTAATGGGGTGAAAAATGATGTAGCTACTGAGGAAACATTTAAGTATTTCCTTGAAAAATTAAACATATAATTACCATATGTCTCAGCAATTTCACTCCTAAGTATATACAAAAAATAATTAAAATCAGGTACACATACAAATATTTAAAATAGCCTAAATATAGAAACAACCCAAGCATCTGTCAAAAGATGAGTGAATAAAGAAAATACTATATATACATAGGTGGTGGAATACTACTCAGCCACAAAAAAGGTAAAGTTCTGCTAAATGCTACATTAATGAATCTTTAAAACATTATGCTAAGTGAACTAAGTCAGACACAAGAGAACAAATATTGGATTATTCCACTTATATGAAATATCTATAATAGACAAATTCATAGAAACAGAAAATAGATTAGTGATTACCAAGAACTGGGAAGGGAAGAAAATGGGAATTATTGTTTAATGGTTACAAAGTTCCTGTTTGGGGTGATGAACGATTTTCAGAAATACATACTGGTGATATTTTACACAACATTGTGAATGTAATGCCACTGAATTGTACACTTAAAAATGGTTAAAAACGAGCTGCCGACACGGCTCAGTGGTCGAGCATCAACCTGTGATCCAGGAGATTGAGGTTCGATTCCCAGTCAGGGCACATGCCCAGACTGAGGGCTTGATCCCCAGTAAGGGGCATGCAGGAGGCAGCCGATCAATGACTCTCTCTCCTCATTGATGTTTCGATCTCTCTCTCCCTCTCCCTTCCTCTCTCTGAAATCAATATAGACATATTAAAAAAAAAATTAAAATGGCAAACTTTATGTTATGTATTTTTATGTAAATTATATTGCATGCATATTATATGCTTGTTATATATTATATGTAATATGTATAACATTTTATATAATACATATTTTATTTTAAATATATATTACAAAATAATGTATATTTATCTAATTCTTATATGTGCTATATATAACATGTGTTTGTTACATATATTATGTATAATAATTCACTATGTATTGTATATAAACTAATGTAATATATATATGTATATATTTATATATATATATATTTACCATAATTAAAATAAGTGTCTTGCTTTGGATTTGTCTGGGTTTGGATTTTGCCTCTACTCCCTTTTGTATAATTTTGAACAAGTTTTTTAATATCTCTAAATTTGAATTTCCTTCTCTTTAACATATGAATCATAATAACAGCACCAAACCTCCCTCCTAAGTCTATGGCGGTGATTGGCACCATTTGGTACATTTATTATTTTCCACACATGCTCACTATCATTAATATTATAATCCTCAATTCTGAGATGTATTTTTCCACTCATTCTAAATCAGGTTGTATTTTACAATTGACAGGCACAGGTAATGAAACTTTATTTTCTGAGAAATGTTATTAAATATTGGTGTGAATTTCAATTGATATTATCTTATAATTGAGAAAATAGTACACTGAATCTTTTCAAAAAGCATGTACTCTTTGCAGTATCAGAATACTATTAGAATTTGGAAAACATAAATTAAAACATGAAGACTATAAAAAATAGGTAAAATAGGTAATAGGCTTAGAGATTATAAGCAATTATAAATAGCTGTCTAGAAACAATATACAATCACTATTCAGTAGACAAAATATTTTTTTGAAAGCACACTTAATGGTATGGATACAGATTCATGGAAAAAAAAGATTAGCAAATATTGTGTAATGGCATTACTCATTTTAAACCAAACTATTAACAATGATGGGTTATGCTTTGTTTTTTCTTTAAGCTTCTCTGCATTTTCTACAACCAATATTTTTTACTCTTTCATTAAAAAATATTTATTGTTTGTAACAGTCACACAGCTAATAAGCAAAATAATTACTTTGGCAATGTTAAAAGGAAAGGAAAAATGAATGACAGTGCATTTTTTTAAAAAGTTAGCTCATAACCTTACTATTTAGTAAGTTAATTGTAACTTTGTCCCGTCCTCCCCTGCCTGGCGTTCTGGTTCTGTCTCTGAAGGGTCCTGCCTTTGATCAACCCTTCCTTACTCTAGTTTTCAATTTGAAATTATCAGGTAAACTCAAATTTTTATAATTTATTTCTCAGTGGCTGCAATTATCATTTATACGTGATAAAAAGGATGGGCCTTCTCAGTGCTTCTTCCTGATTCTCAAAATGTCATACCCACAATGTCCTCCTTCCTCCTGAATCTGTCTAGCTCCTTCCCATTTTGCCAATAGAAAGTGAGATGACCTAATTTCTTTTAAAAGCAAGCAAATATAAACATGTTTTCCAACCAGCACTTGAAGAATATAATTTTGACTTTACTACAAGCTGAAATCCTCTAAGTTGAAACTTTTTCCTGATTTTTTCCATTGGTTTTGTACAACAGATGCAGATACTCCTGCAGAAAACACAGAACACAAAGGTTGGCAAGAATTTCCTGGTCTAGCCGGCAATGTACAGACATGCCAGTTTGCACTTGTTATAAATTGCAATCCATGTGCCTCTAGCTTACATGCCTAAGATAATGCTCTGAAATCTGTTACACTTCAAACATATGTTCTCACTTATGGAGAGTACGATCTGAGATGGCAAGGATCCTTTCTGCTCTTCTGCACACAGTTCCTTATTCAAAGGCAAGATGACATTTATTTCAAAGTGATTACAATGCAGAACTTGTAAGAAATTTAGCATCAAATTTAAATTAAGAGAAAGATTTTCAGTTACAGAACATTCCCTGACCCTAGGCCTAAAGTGCTTTCGGTTAGTTGTAAATTCTACACAACGTATTCACTTATATTTTCATTTATCAGTATTTTTTCTCTTGTGACAAGTAAATAAACAAGGACCCTTTGGCACCTTGGCCCCAATGTTGGCTCCCTTAATTAAACAACATAGTTTAGTTGTTAAATTGCCAGGCTGTGATTTTTCTTAATCCAGTGGTATTTTTAGGAGGACTATGTAAAACTTTTGTTTTTACCTTCATTGACTTATCTCTCTATCTAGTGTCACTCTAAACTTATAACCTTGCTTTTCTAATAATGAGAAATATGTAACTGAAAGAGAATTTTTAAATTGCCTGAGGACTTTCAAACTCAAATGCCTTAAGAGCTAAGTAGAAAATATGTGTTAAGAGCAAGGGAAAAGATTAAAACAACAGGCCTTTGAAAACTTGAAGAACAGGATTCTCATAAAACATTTAAAAAGTTAATGAACACCATTCTGCCCCTTCTCCCCACCCCCAAATTCACACTTGCTGGCTAAATTAGTTCCAAAGTTAGTAAATTTTAATTTGGTATAATCTCTCATTATACAGTTGGAGAAACTAATACCCAACGATGTAACAAAACTACCATGAGTTTAGTAAAATGACTATAAAGCAAGAAAGACTAATTAAGTGATTTTTTTAAGCCAGCAAGGCCTATACTCTCTGGCCCCTTTCTAAGGCTCCAGCCTCCCTCTAAGGGTATACTGACTCCCCGCCCCTCATCTCTCTTTGACCTCTTCTAGCCCCATATTCTGTTTTTCATATTCTGCCTCAGGGCCTTTCTCAATGCTGTGTGTCTTAGGTGACATCTTTCTTTTTTTCTTTTCTTTTTTAATTTTTCTAAATTACTTGACTTTCTAAAAATGCTGCCTATAATAATCTGATTTCATGGATAGTACAAATTTTCCACCTCACCCTCCATCTATAGCCTTTGCAATGTTACTTTCAGGACCTCTCCATGAAACAGTAGCCTGTTTCCCCACTCCTGGAATTTTGGCTGATGAGGGGACTCTTTCCAGCCCACAGGCTCCAGTTTTAAAAAGTTCCCATGCATTTCTTCTCAATCTTGCCCTCTGCTGGTATTATGAGAACATGCCCAGGCCAGCCTACAAGATGAAAAGACATAAGACATTTTCCTAGATGAAGCCGTCTTAGTTCAGGTTACAGACAACTGACACGTGAACAAGTCCAGCCAACTTTACCAGCTCTGCCTTGCAGGGGCACAACAGGCCATAGATACATGAGCAAGGACAGATCAGATCCCAGTGAGTAGACTAGATTAGATGAACCCCACAGACTCAAGAGTTAAATGATTTTTTTTATTGTTGCATGTCACTGGGATTTTGTGGTTGTTTGTTACTTAGCATCATTGTGTAAATGGATAACTGATGGAGGCACGCACTGTATGTGTCCAAGCACGCCACCTGTGACTACCTTTAGTGGAGTCACATTGACAGAGGGACGTGCAGATAGGTCTGAGGCAGCGATGTACAGGCATAGCGTGGACAGCCAGATGAACACTTGCTTAGGTTGTGAATAATTGTGAGGCTCATGTGGCAGGTATAATTAGTTCAGAAATTATTTTTAATTGATAATTATATTAGATCAGAACACAAGCAGACTCAAGACTGAGAGCAGGCTTGGAATATGGTCAGATTGATGCCAACCAAATGATTCGAAATCCTAGTCAAAGGCAAAATAAAACAGGAAAAACCTACAAGTACTATAAGCTGCTACTGGGAATAACTAGTGATACCTGCATTAAACTAGAGCAACAAACTCATTCAAAGTGTTTAGCAATAGTGCAAAGAGAAATTGGATGACAACACTCTGCGTGCCTCATGGCTGTTGCATCAAATAATTATTGCCATGAGATATTGAAGGTAATCGGATACACTGGGTCTCCTTATTCCCTAGGGAAGAGGAAAGGGGCAAGGGTGATCATCTTCTCTAACACCAACAGCTATTATATCTACTTTCTTAAATTCATTTCAATTAAAGGACCGCTTTTGTTTTCCTTAAGTGACTATTATTTGCCTAGTCTCGCCTTTTTTTAAAATATATTTTTATTGATTTCAGAGAGAAGGGGAGAGAGAGAGATAGAAACATCAATGATGAGAGAGTCATTGACCAGCTGCCTCCTACACGCGCCCCCTGCTGGGGATCAAGCCCAAAACCCAGGCATGTGCCCTGACTGGGAATCGAACCATGATCTCCTGGATCATAGATGAATGTTCAACTGCTGGCGATGCTGGCTGGGCCTTGCCTTTTTTTCATGTTTTATTTTGAATATGAAGAAAGCCAATTTGCTGTTCACAAGCTTTATTCCATAAAAGGAAATCATGGTGAGGGTATGAAACAAGAGGGTGTCTCCTACACTGCCAGTGGATGTACCAAGGATTTAAAACATTTAGAAACATTTTAGGATTATTTAGTAGATTTCATGATATGAGTATCCACTCCTAGGAATACACCCTAAAAACAATGGGCATACCTGCCTTGACTGGTGTGGCTCAGTTGGTTGGGCGTTGTCTCGTGCACAGAAAAGTTGTCAGCTTGATTCTGGGTCAGGGAACATGCCCAGGTTGTGAGCTTGATCCTGGGTGGGGAATGTGCGGGAGGCAGCTGATTAATGTTACGCTGTCATATAGATGTTTCTCTCTCTCTCTCCCTACCCCTTCCCCTCTCTCTAAAAATCAATAAACTATATTTTTTAAATGGGCCTACTTGTGTTCTAAGAAATATACATAAAAATAGCAATAGTAGTATTATTCATAATATCCCCACATAGGGGGAAAAAATGTTCATCAAGAATAGACTAAGTAAATTATAATTAAATTTATAATTTGGAATGCTCAACTTCAACTAAAAGGAATAATTTCAGACATATGCAACAATGTGGATAATCTCCCAAATATAGTTTTGAGTAAAAGATATTAGACACTAAAGAACACATACTATCGGACCAGAATCCTTGTCAAGATGGCAGCATAGGTAAATGCAATACTTGACTCCCCCCACAGCCCCATCAAAATTATAACTAAACTACAGAACAGCTATCTTTCAGAACTTCTTGAAATCTAGCTGAACAGAGATCCTACAACTAAAGATATAAAGAAGAGGCCACATCAAGACTGGTCCAAGGGGTGGAGACATGGTACGGGCTGGTCCCACACACACGTGTGATGGATAAAAATCAGGAGGGATATCTCAGCTATAGAGACCCCTCATGAAAAGTGAGTGTTCCCAACCCAGGGTTCCAATGCCAGGAAGAGAAGTCTCCATAACTTCTGGCTGTAAAAACCAGTGGGCATTGTAGCTGAGTGAGACAGAGAACTGCTAAAGTCCCAGGCATTACAGCTAAAGGGCCTCAACAGGGCTGTCCCATACAAATAGCCTGTCTTGGCTCACTCTTTGTTCTGACTTTTCTAAAAATCTTTCAAACTAGCAGCATCAGGTCTTGCTGTGACTTGTGCACCTTGCTAAGTGGCCCCAGGCCTAGTGCTAGTGGCAGCTAGCCTTCATTTGCAGCTTGGCCTCTCCTGGGCACCTCAAAGTGGAGCGCAAGTAGTAGTCATCTGCAGGTCACTTTGTAGTTCATGCAGGGTGGCCCCAGGCAGGGCCACCCAACTACCTCCACAAGTGACACAATCAAGGGGTAAACACAATGGACACCAGAGCCCCACTGAAGTAAGCCCTGCTCAGTCCTTGCAGCTGATCAGCCTGGGGGTAAATCCCTTCCACTGAGGTGCCAAGAGCAATCAAGGCTCAACTACGACAAGAGGGTGTACACAAGCCACAAGGGAGGCACACCTGGAGTACTCAATTTGAGTGATCAGAGAGGCTGTGGCACTGGACCCTACAGGACAGACACCTTCTCAATAAACTTAGAGGAAGAGTAGATGAATTTAGTGAGAACTTCAACAAAGAGACAAGAACCATAAAAATGGAGATAGGAAATATAAAAAAGAACCAGTTGGAAGGGAGAACACACTAACTGAAATGAAGAATGCATTACAGGGAATCCACAGTAGATCACATAAAGCAAGGGATCAAGTTAGAGGTTTGGAAGATAGACACCCAATCCAACAATCATCTCTAGTAACCTTCAACCATGGAGGAAAAGAGACAAAAACAGTGTTGCTTTGTGTTGTGTATGTAGAAAGCCATGCTGAAGTGCTAACTTCTGGCACTGTGATTGGGACCTTATTTGGAAATAGAATATTTGAAGATGAAATATGATCATGATGAGGTCATGCTGAATTTGGGTGGGACCTAAATCTCATGACTATTGTCCTTACAAGGTCAGATGGAAACCAGGGACACAGAAACACTCAGGTAGAAAGCTACATGTGATGACAGAGGCAGATATTGGAGTGATACAGCTGAAAGCAAAGGAAGCCCAAGGATTGACAGTCCTCACCAGAAGCTAGGAAAAGGCAGGGAGATCATCTCCCTCAAAGCCTCTAGAAGGATTCAAGCTTGCCAACACCTTTATGTCAGACTTCTAGCCTCCAGAAGTGTGAGAAAATAAATTTCTGTTGTTTCAGTCACCCACCCAGTTTGTAGGACTTTGTGGTGGCAACCCTAGCAAACTAATACAGATTTTGCTACCATGAAGTAGAGTGCTCCTATAACAAATACCTAAAAATGTGAATTGGCTTTGAACTTGGGTAATATTAGAGCCTGGAAAAGTGTTAAGGTCATGTTAGGAAAAGCCTAGATTGCCTTGAAGAGACTGTTGGTAGAAATATGTTCATATGTTTAAACATACACATATGCAAGATACATGCACGCAAGATGTTTACATACACCTCGGTGAGGCCTCAGATGTAAATGAGGAACATGTTACTGGATGCTGGAGGAAAGGCAACCCTTGCTATAAAGTGGCAAAGAACTTGACTGAGTTGTGTTCTAGTATTTTGTGAAGGATAGAACTTGTGAATGATAAACTTGGATATTTAGCATAGGAGCTTTCTAAGTAAAATGTTGAAGGTGCAACCTGCTTATAGGAAAATGTGAGAGGAGAGAGATAAGTAGAAGAATGAATTGTTAAGCAGGAACCAGAACTTGAAGATTTGGAAAATTATCAACCTATCCGTATTGCCAAAAAATGAGAAAGTGTGTTCTGAAGAGAACACCAACAGTGTGGCTGGACAACCATCTGAGAAAGAGACTCTGGATCCAATCAATCACCTCAGCAGGAACTCTAGCAGCTTGGACTGAAGGGGACAGGGACAGGACAAAATGAAGGAAGGCCACCATACTTCTGAAATTCTGCTGGACAAAACAATAGGGCCATCAGCTGTGAGCATGTGCTATTCTTCAACAAAAAGTAGAATAGCCCAAAGGGGATTCAGGTATCATGGGGGCTTCCACTGACACCAGGGGCCCAGAGACGTCAGGCCCAGGGGGCAAAGCTGCCCCCTCCTCCTCTATTTGGGGGGTGGGAGGGAAGAATGGGCGTGACCTCAGTTTCAGCAGCCTAGGCTGCCACCATCCAGGGGTGACACTGCCACTCCAGGGGCCCAGAGAACAGAGCATTAAGCCAAAAAGGATTGTCCTCAAGCCCTAAATCTAATGAAACTTGTCCTATCATGTTTGGGGTTTGCTTGGGACCCATGACCTTTTCTTCTTTTCAATTTCTCCCGTTTTCAATTGGAATGTCTCTCCTACGCCTGTCCCACAACTGTGTTTTGGAAATAGACAAATTGTTTCGTGGTTCGAAGGTTCCCAACTGGAGAGAAATTTTGCCTCAGGATGAGTCACCTGAAATCTCACGCATCTCTGATTTAGATGATATACAGGTGGGGTTTTGGACTTAAAAGTCAACAATGGAATAGATTAAGACTTGAGCTATTGGCATGGGGATGAATGTGTTTTGCATGTGAGAAGCACATGAATTTTGGGAATTCAGAAACTGGAGTGTTAAGGGCTAATGCGTGTCCACCCCAAATTTATATGATGAAGCCTTAACCCAGGGTATCTCAGAATGTGATTGTATTTGACAGTGAATACAGAGAGACACCGATGGGGAAGGGGGGGCCACAGGGTGTACACAGAGAAGAGAAACCATATGCAGACAGTGAGAAGGCTGCCATCTGTAAGCCAAGGAGAATCCTCAGAGGAATCCAAACCTGCTAACACCTTGATCTGGCCTTCCAGCCTCCAGAACGCCGAGAAAATAAATTTCTGTTGTTTGGGCCATACAGTCTGTGATGCAGGTACTCCACTTACCAAAAGTTTGCTTTACACACTTTGCTTTTACAAAAGACAACTTTGGTACCTGTTTTCACGAATGACAAGAAACCCTAAGAGGATTTTCGCTTGTAAGAAAAAAGGCAGAAAACAGAAATAGCATTTGGCATTTGCTTTGCAATGAGCCATTAGAGTGGCAGTGAGCACTGGCAAGTGAAACTCTACTGCACATACATTATTTCTACTTTATATAGGCTGTGTATTATATGATTCCTGCAATCATTGTATGCTGGTATTATCTTAGGTTTTATATGTCATTTGGTGTGATTTGGGGGGTTAATTTTGGGGTCTGTGAATGCTCAAAAATCCTCTCCATAAAAATTAATGGTACAGTGGTCCCCCATTATCTGTGAGGGAATGTTCATTCCAAGACCCCCAGTGAATGCCTGAAATCACCGGTAGTACTGGACCCTGTTTTTTCCTATACATACTTACTTATGATAAAGTGTAATTAATAAATTAGAAACAGTAAGAGATTAACAACAATACCTAATAATAATATAGAGCAATTATAACAATATACTGCAGCAAAGTTATGTGGATGTGGTTTCTCTCCCTCTCTCAAGAATCTTATTGTAGTATCCTCACATTTTCACTTAAAGGAAGCACTTTATGGCTTTCCTTTGGTGTATCTGAATTGACAGCATAACCACTCTTGTGCTTTGGGGCCACTGTGAAATAAAATAAAGGTTACTTGAACACAAGCACTATGATACCAGGACAGTCACTCTGATAATCAAGAGACTGCAGGAAGGGATGCATTGGTCTGGTGGACCCTGTGAGATCACACCAGATTTCATCGCTACCAAAACAGCACTCAATTTAAAACCTATAATTTGTTTAATTCGAGAATTTAATATTTTTGGACCATGGTTGCCCATGAGTAACCGAACCTTGGAAAACAAAGGGGAGGACTACTATAATTGCTTCTTCGTTCTATACCATTTTGAGTTATGACAGATTTTATGAGTGCTCTACTTTTAAACAGCAGGGGAAATCTGTATTTTTATGGCAGCCCTAGCAAACTAATACAGGATTTGATTGAAATCTAGGCTGAGAATCAGAATCAGATTCTATATGCTACTTTATTATTTGTTAAGATCTTCTAGGTTATCTTTTGGATCTAATGAAAGGGCCTGGCCATTCAGAGGAATAATCTGTTTGCTCAAAGTTGATGTCTCAGTGAGTTCTGGGCGGACCATTCTCCACATCACAAAGAGAAATCCTCATCACAATCACTTCCAGTCAGGTTCCTCTCAGCAGTGGCTCTGAAGGGAAATTATATAGAAAATCCAATCTGAGTTCTCCATTCAAAGCCCTCTAGGTCTGAAAAATACCAACACTGTAAATTGCCTATGAAACAGGAATTGAGAGCAACTGACACAGATACAGTGCAAATATGCAGGACCTCCTCAGGGCCTTCAGTTTCTTGGCTCTGCATTTAAAATCTTAATGGAAATGTTAACACGTCATTCCTGTTGCTTCACCTCCCTCATGTAAACCTTTGGGAAAACTTAACAACGAAGAGTTTTCCAGAAGTGGTCCTCCAAAATTTGTCTCCTCCACTTCGGTTTTAAATTCTGTGAAATATCCATCCTTGCTTTTCATTTTAAAAGCACAGGAAAACTCACCCTAAGTCCAATTACAGCCATGATTGGAGTCATGCTCTCTGGGTATAGGCAAGATACACAGTGTCTCTTACACAGCATGGAAAGCTCGTGCTCACTGAGGAAAGCAGGAGCTATTAATGATTACTGTAACTTGTGTTTTTGGTTCTCTCTCCCTCACCAGCTTTCACAATGTAAGAAGAGTGTTGTCAGGTCCAGTCATTTGTTTTCGTCAATATAGTTCTCAAATCTGTTCTTTCCACTTCATCTACTAACTGCTTTCATCCAAGCCCTCATCACACTGCATCGAAAATTATGATTCTGATTTAATTGGTTTTGAAAAAATACTGTTCTCTCAAATGGTGTTTTATTCATTTTTCTTATTGCTTTCCATTCATCATCTGAGTTTTTGCAGACTCTATCTCTCCACAGCATTTTCAGTAAAAAAGTCAATACATCATATATTTTGAAAATGATGCCATGATTTCCTTTCAGTTACTGACATATTTTATCCACAATGCCTCTGGTGGCTAGAATAGAATGAAATAAGTGGTAGCCGGGGGCCAATGTTCTGAGGTCCTGATAAGAATAAAAGTGAGAGCTAACATTTATTGAGTACTTAGTCTGTCTCAGGCACGATGCTCAGCATTTTACATACATTCACTTGTATTTTGTTTAGAACAACTCTATCCACTGAGTCCTACTGTAATTTCTATTTTATAGATCAGGAAATGAAGATACAGAGAAAATAAGCCTCTGACCCAATTCACTAACTGCCCTCAAACTCTAGTTCAAGATTTGAAGCTTGTTTTGTCTGTCTCAAAAGTTAAAATTCTCATAAGCAGACAAAAGAGTTTTCTAAGGTAAATTTCTTATGTCCTTGTGAATCCTTAAGACCACATAGTTAGCTACACAGGAAGAAGTAGGGAAGAGCTCTGGTCTAGGACTGGGGAATTGGGTATTTATCAGAAATCTAGTGCTGTGTTATTATGGGCAAGTCACTTTTCCTTGCTGGGTGAGCCTTGGTGTCCTTGTCTGAGAAATTAGGGCATTAAGCTATATTACCTCTAAGTAACTTTTCAGTGATTTTTAGTTTTATTCTTTACTATTCCGGCGTATGTATTCCCCTGCTACTACTAAATCTATATTGTGTGTGTGTGTGAGAGAGAGAGAAAGAGAGAGAGAGGGAGAGTAAGGGAAAGAGGGAAATGGATGTGGGTTTTTTTTGTAATGAGAAGCAGAAAATTGGATTAATAATACCTAAAGATATACTTATTCCTTTCCCTCGCATAATGGTAGGCAATTATTCATGTGATTTAGTTCCTCAAGGATGTTGAGGATGTGTGTCCACATGTTTACAATGATCTTGGCCGCCAGTCATAATGCCAAGTTGGATGTAGCAGTCCAGTTGCAGAAATAGGCACATAGACATACAATTAATTATGAAAACAATACATAACATTAAGTAGAATAAATAGCAGAGTAAGTAGTTTCCTCTAAAGTTATCTTATTTCTATGCATACATCTGACTCAGCTCAAGTCCCAGCTTTTCTAAGTCACTGGTCTTCTCAGTTTAAAGTGCTCCCCTTTTCGAGCTATACTTTGTAGTACATTTGTTCTAGAGAATCATGTAACACTTAACTTCCCATATTTTAAGAATATGGGCTGTAAATCTCTTCTATGCACAGAAATCTCATCTTACATTTTTTTTATTTCCCTAGAACTCATGTTATTCATTCTTTTCACTCATTAATGTATTTATTATTCACTTACTTGGTTATTTCTGTGAGTACAGCATCATGCCAGGGACCAGGCAGAGGAGCAGAAAGAAAATCACAAAAATACCCCGGCCAGGTGTGGCTCAGCAGTTGAGCATCGACCTAGGATCCAGATGATCAGGGTTCGATTCCCAGTCAGGGCACATGCCCGGGTTATGGGCTCCATCCCCAGTCGGGGGCGTTCAGGAGGCAGCCGATCAATGACTCTCATCATTGATGTTTCTATCTCTCTCTCCCTCTCCCTTCCTCTCTGAAGTCAATAAAGATATATTTTAAAAAAGAAAACCACAAAAATAACTAAGACACACTGCCTGGTCTTAATGACCTTATAAAGCAGCAGGGATAGTGAGTCAGACAAGTAACCATCACACAAGGTAGTATTTAATAAATAACTAAATAAATAGAAGTACAGTCCAGAGGTGCCGTAGAGGTGAGCCTTGAAGGACAAGTAGGAGGTCAACGGACGCACAGAGACCCATCAGGGAGGAAATGGGTGATACTCTCTTTGGAAGAAAGAGAATGTACAATGAAGCAAATATAGAAACTTTGAGATCGCCTCAGAAAGCAACTGATTTTTTACCTCAGCTTGAATTTTCAGCAGAAACTGTGCAACACGGTAAGAGCGGTTTAACACAGAGGGCCAGGGAGGTAGCAGACAGCGGAGGGAATCTGTCTTCACTCAGTTCACTTTAGATCGGGGGATGGGAGCGGGACAGGGCGATCAAAGGGCTTCAGCCAGGTGGTCGCACAGTCAGAATTTCAGTTAAAATTATTAATCCACACGTGGTAAAAACAGAACTGGAATGAGGAGAGAACACCAATCGTGGAGGTTTAGGAGGCTGCTAAAGCAAGTTAAATGGAAGCCAAGAGAGAAACGTATTCAAGTCTCTGACCAAGCCCCTTAGGTACCTGAAACAGACGGCGTGAGTTGTTTCATTTAGCACAGAGGCAGAAGGTTCAGAAAGAAGAATACGGTGTCGGCTCTGATGGCTGGACATGGGCAACATGGAGAGAGAGGACCCAAGATGAATTCTGTCTCTTACTGGCAGTTGTGAAATCCTCCCTGCACCAAAGTATTTCCCCGGTCTGTTCTCTCTGCTCCTAAAAAGGCACAATTAGCTCTTGCCTCTTTGCTGCTTTTATTCTGCTATCAACTGTCTTTCGTACTTTTCTGTATCCTACATAAAATGCAATGGCTCTTTTCACATATTATTCAGCTGGGGATCATATTGCTTAATCACTCTAAGCCAGGATCTGAAGTAAAATCTTTTAGGAATTAAGTCATGTAATTAGCCCACAGCAAAGGAACACTGTGTCCCCAACAGTGATGACCAAGAAGCAAAGGGAACTTTTATTCAAAACCCAAGAAAAAACATAGGTTCATAAGAAGGCCAGCGATTTCAATTAAAAGTTCATTAGAAGTCTGAATCCCCAGCACGTACAACTGCCTTTATTCTTTGATCTTCTGTTGGTCTGAAAATCTGGCCCAAACCACAGCCCTTGTCAGCCCCGGGCCAGGAATTTGATAGCTCTCGATTCCGTGACAGCTTTGTCTCAGATCAATGAGGTGACCTTGAAAGAAACCCACTTCCCAGTGCTCCAGTTTCCCTGCAGACAAAATGAGAATGCTACCAAGTGTCCACGCCGGACAAGAAGCGGGAGAGCAAAGCCCTCTGAGGACACAGGCGCTAAATGAAAAACAGGATGGAATATGTGATTCAATCAATCATGCACCGACACTGGCTGTGCCCATTTATTATTACTTTCCAATTTCTAAAGTAATGGCAAAATGGAAATTCCACTAATTTTTCAAGAACTCGAATCCGATTCTTATAATCACGGGCTTTACGTTGCTGATATATTGCAGATATAATTTTTGTGTGCTCCAAGAGGCTTTCTGCTCAGAAGGCATCGCTGTAAGTTGTGGATAATTTATTTTCCCCTGCTATTATATTGTGTAAATTACCATGTTGGCAATATTTTAGCCTTTCACAGTTTGAATCGGTGCCCAGAATAATTCTAACAAGGTTTTGATTCTCCGGAAGCAAACTCAAGGAAGAAAGCCCTTCAAAACGCCTGCATATTCATTTAAACTTCAGCTGAGAGGAACATCTCTTCCAGGTCAAGTATGAGGATCACCTGAAGGGTAAGTGATACTTAGCTCATCTCCCTGCTCATATCTATACCCTCTCCGCTGCCAGAAACAATCGTAGGGACTTGCCAGCCAAGTGCACATTCCACAGCCCGGCCTGCCACCTCACGATGCAAGTTCTAGAGCTGGGAGACCGTTTGAAACCTACCAGAAACATCAAAGGATTTTATTTCAGAGGTCCCTTCACATATCCAAGTCCATGCTTTATCACTCCAAGGAGATGGGTTCGTTGTCCGCCAGGAGATGCCTCCTTTCTCAGTACCAGGAGTAGTTAGGAAAGGTCAACGATGTAAGTTCCACTGCCAAGGGCGGGCCAACCAGGTTCTGCAGAAATGGACACAGTGCCACGTGGAAGGCTCAGTAAGCACGTGGCAGCCACGCAGCTGTTCCTTCGATATGGAATCGAACTGTAGCCATTCATAACAATAAGAACGGAGAAAACAAAAAGCTTTTCTTGTATTTTATCTCCCCAACCCCACCTCTAACCCAGTTGTGGCAGAGTGTGTTTAGAAGTCATTCCTGCAACCTCAGGGCTCCAACCCTGCCTCCACCAAAATCCCTAAGCCCACGAGGAGGGCAGAGAAGGAGCCCCTCCTTCCTGATACTGTCTGCTTCAGCCCCGAGCAGCTGAATTCCAGGGAGGTATCCATTCTTCTTTTCAGGATAATGTGGGATATTGTTACAGCTAACTTTAAAAGGACGTCGTGAGAATTCAATGAGCAAATGCCTGTGCACCTTGCCCAGCATAGGACACAATAAAAGTTATCAACTGTTACCATTCATAAAAAAAGTACTGATTATCATTGATATAATGTTAATTAGAAGGAGATTCTAGCAATACAGGGAGAGAGGCAATATCTCAATATAGATGGTGTGTTTTTTCTTTCCTCAAGAACCTCCTTGATTGTGGGCACTAGGGAAGGGTGAGCCTAGCTCTAGAGAAATTAATAGACTCCTTTCCCCTCACAGCTCCTGAAAAATACAAATCAACTTTTATTTGTTTTAGCTAAGCTCTCCTCTTATCTATTCATGCTCCTATCTAAAAATGCAAAAGTAGTTTGAGGAAGGAAGAAAGAGGCCCTTAGAAGTACTTTTAAATTTCTTCCAGTTTTCTAATGAACTTAATAAGCTCCCCAGATACATCTTACAAAGTAAAGAAACCTTCAAAAATATTAAAGTAATTCTGTTTTCTCCAGTGGTACAGTGTGCTCTAGGTAACTGGTGAGATACATCAGCATGAATTTTACAAGTGTTCAGTTAACAGTGAAAGGAAAAGTCACAAGAGAAAACACTTTCACTTTGATATGGTTTAATATATTTGGATGGAGCTCTGCTGCAAGGTTTTTAGTGGAGCAGTTTCTTTGAGTTTTCACCTCAAATTCCAGTTGAACAATGACAATTCCAAATGTTCCTCCTCTAACTGCCTGTCATGCCAAGTGGTTTTTGACACTGTCAGAATCTTTCCAAGATTCTTGATCAAAAGACTAATTCACTAAATTGAAATTACTGTCACTCTTCTTGCTATAACTTTACTCATTTAGCCAGTGCTACTATGAGAAGGGCTCTGCTAGGGGCACCGAGATTATAAAAAAACAAGTGCAATAGCTTGAGTTTTGCCATCAAAGTGATACATCTCCTCTGGGTGGCAAAAGAAACATCACACTCCAGGACAGAAGATGCTTAAAACCTGAACCACAGATCCATAGTCAGGAGCAATATCTAAGACAGAGTGCACCTGGATGGTGACCAAGTGTACATGATCATTCATGTCCGGATGGCTTTCTGCAGACCAGATTTCAAGAAGTCTTTGCCCCAAACTCATAGCAAGCAGCAATGGCTTTTTATTCCCTGCGTAAGTGGTGCATAGTTTTATTTACTGAAGCAGCATATCTCTAATAGCGGTCCATGCTGCTTGATTAGAATTCAGATTCTTGGGCTCCACTGCTAAACTCTCTCAATCAGAATTCCTGCAACAGTTCCTGAAAATCTAAATTTTTAATAAATGACCAAGGTTAATATAGAAAAGCATGCACTTGAAAGGAGAACTGATGTTTTGACCCAAGTATATCAAATCTGCACATGTTCACTATATACAGAATCATTTCCAAAGTGATATATGGGGTATTCCAGGCAAAAGAAGTCATGCTCAAGTGCCCTCAAGCAACTTCAATTCAAGCAACCTGATAGAAATATCTACAAAAATAACAAAACTGCTTAGCCTTCAAGAGAGTGAGAGCCGAGTCAGTGTCTTCCTTAAGGAACTGGCCAGTCACCTGGTCATAGTTGTGTCATTGCTCCCTGCTAAACATGTCTCCTGCTTCGCTGTTAGAGCGGAATTAAAAAGTTCTGACTCTGGCCTCTGCAGACAAAACGGACAATATTTTTTCTCCCTTAACTGTCCAGTAATTCATGTTACTGTTATCCACTGGAGAATGTATGTGGATTAAGCTCCTCCAGGATGTTAAGACTTTTCAGCAAGGAGATAAGGCCACTTGGAGAGCATAAGAGCCACACACCATCCGCTCACACCGCTCTGCAAGGCTGCCCCCAGTCTCCAGGGCCTGAAGTAGAGTCTCACATCCTCGAGGTTACTTGATCTCAGCATGCAACCTGGTGAGAGTGGAGTATGGATGAAACGAGTCTATCAAAATGGACTCTGCCACCTCTTAGGAGTCAGTCTAATCAGTTTCAATGTTGTTTATGTTAATGAACTAAATGAACATCATCTCTTAGAGCTTATCTTCTAAGAAAAATTTAGTTTTTAAATTATGACTGATTCATAACATTATGTCTTCCTGGAGCAGGAATGAAATATAGGAAATTGTGTATCGTTTCCAATTTTGGCTTTAAACCAGACTCTATAGCTCATCTGAGTTCATTATCTCATACACATTAGATGCTTCAGAAAATCTGGTTTGATTTTTGTTGTTGTTGCTTGAACTGATGGATGTAGTATGGAGACAAGAACTGCAAAGGGTATTTAAATTCCAAGAATGATGAAGAATACGTGTCCCCAAGTAAGTCAATAATAAAACAGCACTCTAGGCAGATGTTTTCCCAAAGCACTGATCATTGAGCCTAGAGCAAGGAAAAGCTGAGGTCCTCCTTTCTTTCTTTTTTTATTGAATTTATTGGGGTGACATTGGTTAATAAAATTATATAGGTTTCAGGTATATAATTCTATAATGCATCATCTGTATATTGTATTGTGTGTTCACCACCCCAAACCAAGTCTCCTTCCATCACCATTTATCCCCCCATTACCCCCCCACTCCCCCTTTCCCTCTGGTAATCACCATAATATTGTCTGTGTCTTTCAGTTTGTTTGTTTTTTTTGCTTAATCCTTTCATCTTTTTCATCCAGTTCCCCAACCCCCTCCCCTCTGATAGTTGTCAGTCTGTTCTCAAGTCTGTTCTCAGTATCAATGAGTCTTTTTCTATTTTGTTTATTTTATTCATTACATTCCACATAAAAGTGAAATAGTATGGTAATTGACTAGCTTACTTCGCTTAGCATAATACACTCAAGGTCCATCTACGCTGTCACAAAGTGTAAGATTTCTTTCTTTTTCACAGCTGAGTAGTGTTCCATTGTGTAAATGTACCACAGCTTTTGTATCCACTTATCTACTGATAGCCCTTTGGCTGTTTCCAAATCTTGGCTATTGTAAGTAATACTGCAGTGAACATAGGGGTGCACATATTCTTTAGAATTAGTGTTTCAGATTTCTTTGTATGTATCCCCAGAATCGCTGGACATCTTTCTTTGTCTCCCCATTTTGGCTGCCTCTTTGTGTTTATTTCTGTGTACTAGGTAAACTGGCTTAGTTGTCAGGGTAAGGCCAGCAGAGTTAAAAAGGCCCAAGCAGATGAAGATCTGGCCACATAAAGGGAGGGCTCTGCACCAGTATGGTGTGCAAGGGCAAAAAGTCCCCTATTTTAGAGCCACACAACTCAGTCTGTCCCAGATTCTGCCCAGAGCCTGATTTCAGCAGGGCAAGGCCAGGGGGAGTTGGGAAGATGTAGCTAGTGGATCTCCCATGACAGGGAAGTGCTGGTCAAGATGGGGAACATGAAGGAGGTGGCCCCTGCCTCAGAGTCACACAACTCAGTCTGTCCTGGATTTTTCCCAGTTCTTGGCAGGGCAGAAACACCAGGAGTTGGGTGGATGGCGTTGCAGGGAGCCACAAGGGTGGGACTAGTGGATTTCCTATGATGGAGAGGCACAAGTCACATTCACAGGAAGGTGAGGGAAATAGCCCCTACCCCAAAGCCACACAACTCAGTCATTGAGTCTGCCCAAACCTCTACACCTTGGCCCAGGCAGCTGACTTCTCAGCAGGGCCTAATGTCTACAGGTTTGGGCAGCAAGGAGTCTACAGGGTAGGACTATTGCTTTCCCCCAGGGTGATGCCACATGAAGGGGAGCGCTCAACCCAAGAAAGATAGTGTCTGCTGTATGGGAATAGAACTGATCTCTGGGCTCTTGGCAGCTATCTCTTCAGCTCTCTCCCCAGAGCCACAAACCCCAGTCTCTTGCCATGCAATTCTAGTCTGCTCTGCTCTCCCTTTGCCAGAGCCTAGGGTGAGTGGCTGTGAATGAGATTTTGTGTATTGGCCCTTTGAGAGGGTGCCCATGTCTCTAGAGGAGTCCTGCCTCTCCCTGGCAAACAGAATCCCTGTTGATTTTCATAGCCAGATGTTATGTGGGTGCCTCTTCCCAGCTCTGATGCTCTCGGCTGGGGAGCCCAGCTTGGGGTTGAAATACCATGCTCCTCAGGGGGAATCCCTGCTGCTGAGATATCCTTCTGAATGTCAGTCACCACCCATGGGAACAAGACCATCCCTTTTTGTGTCTCTGCCCTTCCTTCCATTGTCGATGAGGCTTCTTATATAAATCCTTGATTAAAAGACTTCTCAGCAGCTACTCTTCCATTGGCTATCCAGGTTGATTGTTCTATAACTTAGCTGAAATTCCAGTTTGGTCTTCAGAGGAACTGAGTGTACCATCCACCTACTCCACTGTCATCTTGGATCTCTGTTTTCTCTTCTTCGAGTTCCTTCTTTCTTGAATTATGGAAGTAGTTGTGGGTAATATTTTTGGCTTCATGGTGTCCAATATTTAGGCATGTATCTGATTCAGTGTTCTATAATGAACACAGCAGTTAATGTAGGTCTGTACACCCTGTATGGGTTTTTGAATCTACAGATCGGAAATGGAAGCCTAAGCTGGGATCCCGGAGAGCAGTGGGAGTGGCAGGGGCAGTGTGACAGGCAAGGATGGGCTCTGTCTGTCACTATCAGAGAAGTTTCTCACTGAGCTAAGCCCCTGTCATCATGTGTCATTATCTGTAGGAGATGAGGCAAGAATTCTGTAAAAGGGGGATATTTTGAACTATGCCTGCAATATGTAAAATAAAAGATGAATGTTTTCCAAATAAATATATCTCCAACATAAGCAAAAAGTGAATAATGAGGCAGATTCTGGGATAGATGCTGAGAGGAGATAAAATTAGATAGGGCTGAACCCTACTGGGGAGCTCCTTCTGCAGGAAGAAGAGGGGGGCCAGAGCAGTGCCCCCTCACCTCTGAACAGTAGTTTGCATGATGTCCCCTGCACCTAGGAGTATATATCCTACCCGCAAACAGATGATCATAAGGATGCTACCTGAAGTGACTACTAGTACTGCATTTTCCAATTAGCCTGAATAATAAACAGAAAACAGCATGGTGTGGGAAGACTTAAAACCATAAATATGCTCATAGCTCTTGACACAACCCAAATCTGAAATTATCTGAAGGTGCAGTTCAGGCAAGCGTACTTTTCTTAGTGTTTTAAATATCATTTTGATATTTTATATGATGAAATAAGAAGTACACATAAAGCACTTAGGCTGCTTACCAAAGCACACTCTTTATCTCAAGTAAAAACACTGGTATGATTGAGTTGTGAGCTGTTCTAGTTGATTATTTTATATAAACCTATTTCTACTTGAAAGAACAATTGGCAGACAGCTATCTATTTAGATTTGGGCATTTGGCAACTTGAAGCTATAATTGTTTTCCATTTCTCTAAATTCAAAAAGCACTTCGTGTTGAATGGTCTAATGTCTCATGTAGTCTTTACATTAAGATACAAATAGTCAGCTTAAAAATGTTACCACTTTCGATGCAAGAATCTGGGAAACCATAGTACTCTAAACAAGGGGTCAAAGTCTGGTCCATGGACACCTGGAAGTTCCTGAGACATTTTCAGGGGGTCATAAGATCAAAACTATTTCATAATAATACTGAGAAGTTATTTGCCTTTTCATGGTGCTGACTATGCATTGACCATGTAAAAGCAATGGTGGGGAAAACAGCTGCAGCCCTAGGAAGAACCAAGTCAGAGGTAGCAAACTGTCCTAGTAACCACGGTATTCTTCCCCACCTGACAGCTGCAGAAATATTAGTAAATAAATAAGAATTTGTGCTAGCTTTACTTAGGAACTTTATAGATCAAGCAGTAGCAATAATTTTTATTAAATCCTGTCTCTTAAATACATATCTTTTTCATATTTTGTGTGATAAAATGAGAAGCACACATAACACTTATACTACTTACCAAACAAAGCACAGTGATTACCTCAAGTAAAAGCACTGGTGTGATTTGAGTTGTAAGCTCTTCTAGTTGATTATTTCATGGAAAACTATTTCTACTTGAAAGAACAAATGACAGACAACTATGGTTATTCAGATTTGGGCATTTGGCAATGAAACTGAATGAAATAAGCCTTTTACATCTGGGAAAATAGCATAGTATGTGTTTCCAGTGAGAAAATTCTCAAGTGAATATTAGAATTTTGGAAAAATTGTATCCACACTGTGAGCTTGACAGCTGCCCAGTACTTAAAATACTTTTCCTGATGAGATCAGTGGAAATATTAACTAATTTGGTTTTGGATATTGAATAATGAAATGTGTCAGTGTTTAGAGGAAATGATCAATATGTGATACTATAAAATCATGCACGAGCCATGCAAAGTGCAAGATAGGCTAGTGGATCATTATAAAGCAGAGAATGAAAAAGTTCAGTGTTAGCATTTCAGATTTCACATTTCAATTAGCCTATAAGAAATGACCACTTGTTGAGTTTCCGTGTCTATCAAAAGAGAATATCCACAATTATCTGAAAAGACATTAAAATATTCCTCCTTTTCAAATATACATCTGCATGAGACCATATTTTCTTCATATAGTTTACCCAACTAATAGAACATAACAGATTGAATGCAGAAGCAGATGTAGGAATACAGTTGTCTTCTATTAAGCCAGTCATTAAGCACCTTTGAAAAAATGCAAAATATAAAATTTTTCTCACTATTTTTTGTTTCAGAAAACATAGTTAATTTTTCACAAATTATGGTATTTATAGTAATATTTAATAAGTTTTTTATTATTTTTAAGTAAAATAAATGTTTTAAAATTCTTTTTAGTTTTAATTTCTAATATGTTAACTGTCAATAGGTATAACCACATTGAAATGAAAAAGGCGGTCTGCAGTCTTCAATAATTTTTAAGAGTGGGAAGAGATCCTAAAATTAAACAGTTTGAGAACTACTGACCTAAGTCAAGGGAGAGTTAGTGGGTCTATTCTCTATTCCAAGAAACTCAAGAGGAGAAGGAAAGGAGAGTTCCCAGAGTAGCAAAGGACAATGGAAAGAGCGTCAGAACCACTCTTGGTTTACATCCTGTAATTGGATAAGTTGTGAAAGAGCTAGACCATCTTTTAGTGGCCCGAAGAGCAACGAACACTTGGAGGTATAGGGGAAGAAAGCTTTTCTCTTCTTCCGTTCTATGCTCTTTAGCTGGCCTAATAATTAAATTCGAATAAGACTGATTTACAGGGGGAAAAAGCAGATTTATACCAGCCGGCGTGGCTCAGCGGTTGAGCATCAACCTAGGATCCAGGCGATTGGGGTTTGATTCCCGGTCAGGGCACATGCCCGGTTGTGGGCTCCATCCCCAGTCGGGGGCGTGCAGGAGGCAGATGATCAATGACTCTTTCATTATTGATGTTTCTCTCTCTCTCTCCCTCTCCCTTCCTCTCTCTGAAATCAATAAAGATATACTTAATTTTTTAAAAAAGCAAATTTAATTTTGTACATAAAGGAGCTCATAGAAGTATGAGCCTCAGAGAAGTTGCCAAAGCAGGCAGCTTTTATACCTTTTAGAAAAAGAAACAACAAATTCGTGAAGAACTGACAAGGCCAAAGGGTTTGAGCTTGGGCAGTAAATCGGTGAGAAGAAACAAGCCTGTGCATGCAGCCATCAGAGGCCCCAACTTCCCCGTCTCTGGCCACCAGGGTGTCCTACCCTCCAGGCGCAGGGAGGGTACCACTCACTGGGAGCTCTATTTCCTGCCTTCGGGGCACAGGGGAGGTCAGGGTGCCCTTGCACCAGCTGTCCCTTAAGTAATTTTAATTTAAAATCATCAATATGCCAAAGAGGCATATTTGGGGCAGCCTGTGCTGAACTCCAGCAGAGGTCAAGTCATTCGGTGGGGAAGATTTATTCTGCAGAACTATTGGGTGCAAACTCCTCCCCTTAGACTGCAAAATCCATCACCTTTGACTGGAAACAAAGAAGAGGACAGTGATTTCTGGGGAAAGAAATAAAGAGGGTCATCAAAGCAGGGATGACAAAGGCAGGAAATGCAGTCACGCAGACTAGTGAGAAAGCAGGGTCATTTCAAATAATGGAAAGAAAAAGGCAGAGCAGACAAAACACTAGCATTTGGGGGCACTTGTTAGGTGCAGAATACAAGCTCCACCCTTCACATGCACCATATTCTGTAGACGGCAAGATTAAAAGGCAGGTATTGTTATCACAGACACAGTAGCCAGGGCCTTCCTCCAGATTTCTTCTTCCTAAGCTCTTCCCAGAACCCCTGAACTCTTATGGAGACACTGCTACCAAAGTCCCTCTGAACTCCTACCATAGGGCTGGGAAGTGAATGGAATAATGTCTGTGAAGCACTTGTATGTTTTCTCACGCTTATTTTCTTTCATGTATAACTGTTTATGGAAATTCTTTTCTATTTTTCCTTTGATATCTTTTATATACGTTAGGTAGCATGATTACACTTTCAAATCATGGGTCTACTTGTTGAGGATTTGCACAGAGTACACTTAATTTTCAAAAGCCATAGTGAGCAAAAACAGCAAAATGTACAAAAGGCAGACCAAAACGGGGTAGGTCACAAGAAAAAAGAACAAATATGAACACCTCTTACGAAGGATCATCCTGCAGCGTTAAGCCCCTCAGCACCACTTTCCAAAATTCATGGTTTGCTGCAAATGAGATGGATTCCTGAGTGTCCTGTACGAAGGACCCTGAGCTGCTGCATGCACCAGTGGTTTACAATCACTTAATATAAATATAAGTCGTCCTTCCTGTCGGAAAATCTAATAGCCCACCACCAGTCACATCTAGGATTGCTGCAGGGTGGGAAGTTTGATTACCCAGGAGTTATCTGCATTCTCCTTCCCAGGACTGCTGACTGCTGGTGTTAAAGGGCGTGTCCTCTGGCTACGGAACAACTTTACCTAAAAGGTCAATTCAGGGATTAAACCTGCCTGCGAGTCCTGCCTTAGTAGTGAAGTTGACATAACTAAAATAAGCAGCCAGCACAATCAAAGAATCTTATAAAAAGTATGTTAGTATATGAAAATCTAACATCTTTATTGAAGACCTTGCAGAGGCCATCATGCTGCTCATTGTCAAGCAATTATACAGGCACCAACTTTAGAGGTGGTTTTAGCTAATGTCAGAGGCAGCCGTCCCATTGAAATCTGCCTAATCACTACATCATGATGACCCAAAAAAGTAAAATTCAAAATTGCTGAAGGCATAAAAAATTCTGTTTTCATCTTGCCTAATTATCTGAGGCGTGAATATATCTAATTCACAATTTAGGGAGCAGCACATTTCTTTTTATAACTGTGAAGGAAAGTTTCCCAAATCTAGGGGGAAAATGTTTTTTTAACATCTGTATTCAAAGTGTTGAGAATTGAGTTATGCAAGGTTCACACATAAGTCCTGTTAACTCAAAAATAAAAAGCCAACATGAGAGTCAACTGGTGTTTAATTGGGATCAAAGAATTGCAATTCTGGAAGCACAGATTTAGGCAGAAACCCAACCAGCATCCCAATTACAGGGTGAGAGCAAGAGGTTTTAAGAGGAAAGACAGAGAATAATTACTTGAATAGAAGAAAGAAATTCCTATTGGTCCTAACAAGCTGAGTTACTCTTTAGCTATACATGTCCGGTTACTGACTCTGTTTTCAGATAGAGGGTCCATAATCATCAGTCCTTGTGGTGAAGATTCTGCTTTCCTGCTAGTTTTATAAAAAGTTGTCTTGAAGACAATGTTGGTTTGGGCCAGTCCAGAATCCTGGCCCAATTCAAACAGTCCAAAGTTTCAAGGAACAAAGACATGCAAGGCAGTTCCCCTGGAATGGCTGCTCTGGCTCCATTTTAATGTGGCTCCTCTTATGTCAACTTTCACAGTCCTAAGCACATTTTGCTGTTTTGTCAAAACTAAAGACTACTAAACTTTTTATCTTTCATTTCATTTATGATTCCTTAGTTTTCGTAATGAAGTGGTTCCTGAATGTAAATCTTCTCAAGCTCAATTTCATTGCATGTTGTAAGCAGCATACATATTTCAGAATCTTATAAACTTCCCCAAATAGCAAATAATGTCAGCACACTTAGTTTGTAGTTGAGTTCTGCATAGCTTTTTCTTATCTTAAGACACATAATAAATGATAAGTCCTATTACAAAGTGCATTCTTATAATAATTTAGCAATGAACTGCTCTTACTGAAATGTAAGTGTTTAACCATCAATCAGTCATTTAGCAAGAATTTAACAAATCCCTACTCTATGTGCATCATGGTCATGGGCATTGTAGGAGATTCAACAATACTAGATCTGCCTCTCCAAGGAACTTATTGGGTATTATGAAAAGTAAAAAGTAATCTACCTGAATATTTGGGGCACACTAAATCATAGAGGTTTTTATACATAATTTTCACCATTTCTCCTCCCCCCCTAACTTTAGCACCATATTTAAATATTTAGCTAAATATAAATACTTATGATTTTCACTTTATATATGAGATGTGACAGCCTTAACTATAAGAAAAGTACGTTTCTCTTTAATCTTTCAATTTTAAAAAACTAGAACTTGGGAAAAAGCAAAAGATTCATATACAGACAAAAGATTTTGCAAAAGCATCACAGGAAAGAGTAAGCCTGCACTGCTCCCAACTTTCATTCATCCATATGGGAACAAAATCCCAAGGACTAGGACAGGGAGGGAGAGCCTGAAAGGAACTCACAAGGGCATAAATATCGATGCATCCCAACAGAAAGGATTCTGTACCCCGCATGAAAAATAGCAAGATACTAGGAAGGCTTGTGGGATCAGAAGGTAAGAAACCTGACCTTAATTCTCAGTTAAAGACACAGGGGGTAAGTAGGACTCCTTCGCAGATAAAGATATGGGAGAGGAATGGCCACCTGCTGCACACAGGCAGATGTGGCCTTCCAAAACTGCACTGGAACTTCTTCCCCTTTCATGGTGCAGGAGCACAGAATGGTGGTCATATGCTCAAGCAACACACAGACACAGCAGAGAGAGCAATGGACCTGCGAGGGCCCTATTGACAAGATACAGAAGCCTCTGCAAAGCACCCTAATCAGATGTGAAGGGTAACAGAATATGCCACCACAAAATATGGCTGTAGCAGTTTAGGACTTGCCACCCCCAAATATTTCACTTTGGCATACTGACTACTTTGAGCTGTAAGCATTTGAAAAACAGCAAAGGCAGAGAGGGGCTTTCTCTGAATTCCTCTTATCTGCCTGAAGACAGATCTTTCAAAAGGAACTCAATTGTCATAAATCCCCTCCCAGGAGTTTCAGCAAGTAGGTAAGATTGACTCTGATCACAGGCGAGGAGTATAAAAGTCAACACCACACCCAGAAAAACTTTGTCACAAACTATCATATCTCCCATCTGTTCTTCAAAAGGCTAATTCATCTTTCCTAAAAACAATTACTTTCCCTTAAGAGTCCTTTATAAGCCCTTCCCTTTCCCTATTCAGACAGGATTTAAGCCTGAATTCTAAGCCACCTCAGGATGTTACTCATTTTTCTCTCTGTATCTCCCATGTACTCGTGAGAGATACTTGTTAATAAACTTCTGTTTGTTTTTCTCTTATTAATCTGTCCTTTATTACAGGAGTCTCAGCCAAGAACTTAATAGAGTAGAGGAAAAATTATTTTTTCTTCCTTCATATGAATGGCCAAAGACTTGATGGGGCAATGGGTATCTTAGTGGACTTGAGTTTTGATACATTAGGTCTTTGATACCAAGGATCTAATGCCCCAGTGTCCACCGAAGCATTTCCCAAGCCTTTGGCATTGAGTCCTGTAGAGTTTGGACAAAACTGTCAGGAAAGGGGCAATATAAAGCCTCACTGGGGTTGTGAGTTGTCCACCCAGTGAATTAGTAAAAATGGAAAATGACTAAGTTGTACTTTTCTCATATCTTACAATTGTGGGTTGACATTCATAGATAGCACTCCAGCACAAAATCATTAGCACACAATCACCTCCTCCGCCACAGGTAGTAAGAGCTCCAGGATCTCGCATTATTGAGAGCAACCTACACATACAGACCTTGTGTTAGAGTTGAACATAAGTCACTCTTTAAGGGTAATCTAGGAGGGTTTCCCAAGAGAGAATAAACCACAGCTGGCCACTGGAGGACAGGTGATGTTTATCAAAGCTGGTTGTCAAGGAAGGAAAATTTACTTGAGTAGCACAGAAAGAGAGAAAGGGGGGTCAGCATCGCGTGCCGCCCAGGGAGAGAGTGGCCCGCTAGGACTGCAGCGTGAGTGGTGCAGAACACAAGGAAAATATCGGACTGGGAATAGAAAGGGCACACGATCCTGAGCGACACTGCATCATGCAGGACCGTTGGTAAAGACCTCCTGGAACTTGAAGCAAATGTAACCAGTCCGAAGGCCTGTGGGAGGAGCCAGGGCTTATGGAAGTTCTCGCATCTGGGTAAGCACAAGAAGCCTGCACGCCAGGACCTCAGGGACGAACTCTATGTCTATAACAACACTCCAGGGTTGAAACTGCCCCTTCCCTCTCCTTCCTTTCCTTCTGCAAACACCCCGCCATTGGGCTTGCAGCCGGGTGGCTTGCCATGTCTGCTGGCACTGGGAAGCAACCCTTTCTTTTTCCCGAATAAATCCTTTTTGGTAACAAAACACTAGCCCTAGTCAATATCACTTTTCAATTGACATCATATAAGATCAGAGGTGAGCAACTCAACCTATGTTATAAATCTCTTAAAAATGATCATGTCCAACATGGATAAGCAGTCTTAGAGAAAGGCTTTTCGGAGGCAAATTGGCACACCGGATGGTTCTCATTCTCCAGTGTCTGTGCGGCTGAAGGCACAGATAATAAACTGCAGAGCGAAACAGCCTAATAGGCAAGGAGGGAGACTGTGGAGAAGGGCCTTTCAGCAGCAGCGCTGCAAGAGAATGGCATTTACGTGGAATGGACTTTCAGTGGTGAAATTACGCCCGTGATGTGCCATTGTAAATGCTGACAGCATTAAAAGGAATGCCTAAAAGAAGGGCACTAAAATGTCACCAGTAAAAACTGACCAGTGTTTATGCTAAATTCCTCAGATGGTATCCCTTTTTTAGTGATGCCTCATGAAACAAAACACACAATTCTCTAGAGCTATGACATGAAGAAAATGAATGGGCCTACATTCTCTCACACGGAGGGAAACACCCACTGCCTCCCACGGTCGTGGCACAGGATTTTTTTACCCCTTTGAGGATTTTCAGATAAGAAAGTTTACATCTTTCCCATATGGAGCTCAGAGAATGGACAAAATAAATCACCATAAAAAAAAGGACCCTTAGAAACATTAATGGATTCCTGGTATTGAGTCAAGTATTGGCTGTTGACAGGACTTCGCCATTTAAGCTTAGAAACATGTTTATCTATTCAATGAGGAATTAGACTGGCAGGTTGATCGTGATCGGAGGGAGGGAAATCGTATTCTGATGCTCCTCTCCTCACTGTGTGAAAACACAGACTGAAGGGCACATCTGAGGGTTTTCACTCAGCTGAATTTCTGGAAGCTTTTGAGCTCCGTCCTTTGTCATTTTCTTCTTCAACATCTTGCAGTTTCATTATGGACTATCGTTAGCCTGTGTGCTGTCTAATTCAAGAAAATAAAGCTTGCAGTCTTTTGATCTCCAATATATTTTTTGGAATTATATGCAATTATTCTGAAAGATGAAATGGAAGAACTGTCCTGGAATTCATTTTAAGAATATTATTACTCACACAGTACATTTATTAAGTAATTTAGAGCAAAATATTTTATTGGATTGCTAATTATATTACAGACATTATATTATATTTTTTAGCTTGTGCTAAAATATCCTTGGAATGAATCATAAGTCTAGGATTAATAGACTTGCAGGTTTTGAGAAAAAGGAAGGTTTTCTTTGAAACACTGCAATTAGTGCTTTGCGTTACTACTGAATAACACTTCCTTTCTCCATTTATTCTGTGGAATGTAGTTCAGAGTGCTTTGTGAAGAATCTTATTATAACTTTGAATTTTGACAATGGCATTTTACATCAAAAGGCAAATTTGTTGAGAAACACCCAATGCAGTAATTTTGAGACTGTTACCAAGAGTTAAATGCCTTCTGTTATGATCAAAAGCAAGCGTACGCCTACAGGTACAGTTCCCATCTCATAAGAAAGTCTATAGATTTTAGTAACAATTAAAATCAACCATTTATTTGGGGTCAATCAAGTAGTAAAGCTACCTGTTTGAGTTGAATGTTTATGCCAAAGTGATGGTAGAGCTTATTAAAACAGAATAATTGGCAGAAAATAGGCTCCCTCTTCAAATGACCTCAGAAAATGTTTGAGCTATGAAAAAATTCAGTGTTCATTTCCTGAATATCTATTCAACTGTGGATTCCTAACAAAAAAATAGTAGATGAAACAGAAGAAAAGCCAAGCAAGTAAGTTGCTGGCTTCAGGGAATTAGCTGGTGTGACCTTGCCAAGGTCACACGGGGCAGAACTGAATTTTGAGCACAAGCCTCCTAATTTCAACATCAAGCCTCCATATTATAATTATCCTGGTTTTCTCAGGAAAGAAAACTGGTTGTTTGTTTATTTGTTTGTTTGGCTTTCTGTGTGTTTGCATGTATGCCACGATTGCAGCCTAGGAATCTATAAACTGGTTACTTCTTGGGAAAGGCATTGAGAGCATAGGTTGAGGGCTCAGGGTGGCCTCAGAAAAAGAGCCTGAGTTGGAGCCTAAAGCCTAAGGTTTAGAACCTGACTGAAGGGTTGTTTTAAGGATCAATGAAAGTAATGCCAGCGGGAAATAGTAAAAAGTACACTAGGAAGGGAATATGGGTATGAAAGTTTTAGTTGCAAAATTAAGTTTGAATGGCTAGATGTCTTTGGATAAATCACTGTAAGATCTTTTACATTTGTTCTATTTAGAAAAAAAAACTTGATTTTTATTTTCTCATCGTTAAATGCTTCAGGTGTTTTGATTTATCCTTAGCCTAATCAAGGTATTGTCTCATAAAAACTAAGCTCTCGATATAAATGCATTCAATGAATAAAGTTATTCTTGAACAAATAACCAAGTAAAAGATTTCATACCATAAGGTATCATTTTGTAATTAGTAATGAAATCAACAGTAATCTAATTACTTCTGCTCTCCAGTTTCTTCATGACTATATATTACAGTTTTGTCTGAATAGAAACACAATATAGCTATTCTTCATTCAATCCTGCATTTCCACTTGTCCTCTATTATAATACCATCATGCTCTGGGCTGCAAGTTGTTTGTACAATTGACGAAATCAGTGTCTTCCAGATTTTGTCAGCTTCTGAAAGGCAGGAAATGCATCTTGGAGATATCCCTTAAATAATTAGCCATAAATGAGCTTGTTTGAGAAGTAGGCAATTGGTGCAATTGCTAAAGATTTCATCTAATATGATCCCTAAAATTACCAACCTAACAAGGTCAAAAGTTTACGGTCCAAATATCCTGGTCATTTAGGTTACTCAATCATACTTCCTAAAAATGATTCCAATCCCATTGCTATGAGATTATTCTAAAAGTAATTGAATTGACAGAATTCACTCCCACTGTGGGGTGAAGACAAAATGGCCCAATTGATCATGCTCAGCATGCCTACACCTTATCTTATGTTCTGGGCCCAGTTCCTAAGCCCCATTACTTAAACTTGACAACAGTTCAGAGGAGAGAAAAATCACTATTAGGTGAGAAAAGCAATGCAGAATCCATCATCCTGTTTGAATTGTTGGCAGGATATTAGGGAAACCAGGCCACCATGGCAGCGTGAGGAGACCAGAAAGCAGGGCACCAACACTAGATGTGGAAACTGTGAGGGGAGAGTAGAGGAATTCTGAAAATAATCTTTTCCCACTTTACATATTTTCAAGGATCAGCTCAACTCATTAACTTTGAATGTGATTTTTGCAGTTGAAGCAGAGAACTCTAAGGTAATATCATGGTGGAGAGAGACAAGTTGTGTGTACAATTCATTGAGAATTAAATTGGGAGGTAGAGGCCAAATCATGTCTTTTCTACCTTAATTTGGCCTTGCTGTCTTTTTCAGACATAGAGTTTAAGCCAATCCTAAATGAGTGTTTGGATTCTAAATCCGGGTTTAGATCACATCATTGGTTATTGGGCACACATGGAAATGCCTGAGGATCTGAAATTTGAGATCCTGAGAGAAGACTGAGCGTATTTTTCCTGTTGGATATCCTTGGTATGTTTGAACAGCCGGGAGCCATAGATGTGCGCGTATCTATGAAAGGTATATGAAGGACAGTTTCACATTGGAGCTGGGCCAGCAGGCATTCCCTCCGAGCCCTACCACTCAGCATTTATGCTACTTATCCAGTGGCAAATGCTTGTAAACATAATGATTTTAAGTGGCTTCAGCTAAAGTGATGGTGCTTTTAGCCAGTGCCTAACAAAAATTTATTTGGAAGGAGGGAAGGAATCTCTGCTTGATTAGGAACAAAACAATAAGATATTTCCATCCTCAGCTGAGCTAAGACAGTGCGTGAAGTAAAGCACCACCCTGGCCAGAAGGGGGATATGCAGCCAGCTGCTCTGCGTGACTAGATCTGCGTGTGGCCAAAGGTTCGAGAGGTTGAGTTTGAAATAGGTTGGGCCTGGGGAACATGGGTTTGGAGACCAGGAAGGTGAGGAAGAAAAGAGAGCAGAAAGGGAGTCGAGAAGAAATGCTAAGCAGGAGGGGCCAAGCAGGAGGAAGCCAGTATAGCCACGGGAGGGGCGAAGTCATCAATTAGCCTCACACCTTCGCAACTTACTCAGCTCTTTTTATGTTCCAAGTTCCCTCTAATACCCTTGCACTATCTGCTAAGTGCAAATCATTTTTCTGGTTGTCAACTCTTCCCTTTATTATTTTAAAAACCTAATGAAATGAAAGTTATGGAGGAAGAAAAGAGATTCATAATAAAGTTATTTCCTGAATACAAACAGCCCCACACACTCTCAGCGTGGATCCAGCGCTCTGTCTTGCCTGCCTCTTTTAAGTCATTTTAAAACAAATACAGCTCAGGAATTCTAGGTGAGACCTGGAATACATAAAGAAAAACACGGTAAAATGCAGAGTACTCTAAAGACCCTGTGGCCTCTAGTCACCATGCACTTTCCTCCACGCAATGCTCACCTTCATTATATTCTCTCCTGAGAAGCACAGAATGTTAATGAGTTGGAAATACAATCAACTAATCTATACACCCTGTTTTATACTGAGTCCCAAAGCCATTAAATGAATTGTCCATCCCACAAGTCTGGTGGTGAAAATAGGGTAACACTTAACCTTGCCGGCACTGTTACAACGTGAAGGATGATACCTGTGCACACTTATATGAATATCTGTAAATCAGGAACTATCCATTTCTTCTTGTTCGCACAACAACAAAAAACTTTAAAAAAACTTGTTATTGCCCTGGCCAGTGTGGCTCAGTTGGTTGAGTGTCGCCCTGTACACCAAAGGGGCACACACCCGGGTTGCGGATTCACTCCCAGTTGGGGCATGTATGGGAAGCAACTGATTGCTGTTTCTCACATCGATGTTTCTCTCTCTCCCTCTCCTTCCCTCTCTCTCTCTCAAATCAATAAAAACATATCCTTGATGAGAATTAAAAAAACGTTTTAAAAAAGCAAAAACCTGTTGTTATATTTTCTTTATCGTATTCCATGCATGCGTCTCTTATCTACTGAGACTGATTGATAAATAAAAAACATATAAACATGTGTTAGAAATGTGATTTCTTTAATGGTTTTAGTCTTATGATGTAATGTCCATTAAAATGTAATTACCATTAGTCTGAAGTTAATAACACAAAGAAGAATTCACTTTTTCGGTTCTTTCTGTCTTAAATACTAGGTTGAATCTTTAAAAGAATTCTTTAATAAAAATAAGTGACCAAATTTAAGAGTTGGAAAATGTGTTTAAAACTTGGAATTTAGTTATCTATTGTTTCATGCATTGCAGTATTCAATGAAAATTGTAGTATTTTACTTAGCCTTAAGAGGGAATCCGAAAATTAAAAGGATAGCATTAGTATGTCATTCTAATATGAAGAAGAAAGTGTGACAAAATATAGTCATTAGTCCTTGGACTGAAAAAAAACCCATATATATGTATAATTTATCTTCAGTTTAGTTCTATCATTAACCAAAAATATATGTATAGTATGATTCTCAGAAAAATTCCCACTGATGAAATGTATACTTGGTAAAAGGCTAAGAAAAATGTAAAGCATAGGAATTTACTGCCATCTTGTGGAATGTTTGTTGTTATATCCTGAAATACCTGTTCTCTTTATTTTCCGGAATGTCGTTTTCCATTACTGTTAGTTACAAAATAACTCAGGAGGTCCCCAGCAACTAACCAGAACTAATACCTCTCAACAAAACAAGATGTGAGGAAATCAATGCATTTTGCATCTCAGAGGTTTTTTTATTCATATCATTGAGGATTTCTTGTTTTCCTTACCACCCTCCTGTTTCCATTCATTTCATCATCTACTTTCCCTGGTAAGTGGATTTAGCAGTGAATTTTGTATAATTTACTTGTCAAGGATTCAGAATGGAGGAGAGGCAATGTTAGCAAGTTTTGAAATGGAAAGAAAAGAGCAAAGAACACATTCTATTCTGGGAAGCTGAGGGCAGTCCAGGTAATACAGAGCAATTCGTGTAGGGCAGGACCTCGCTGCACAGAGTTTGGTCCTGTGATTGGCATCAACTAGGAGCTTTTGGAGATGCAGAAATTTGGGCCCCTTTCCAGACCTGCTGAATGAGAACCTGCATTTTTATGAGATTCCCCAATTGATTCGTATACACAGTAAAATTAGAGCAGCACTGGCATAGGCCACCATATTTCACTCCACTTATAGCAGAGCATGCATGCACACACACAAGATTGCTTGGAGTGCTGAGAGAAGAAAAGCATCAAAACACCTGGATTCAAGTCCATGTTACTTAATTTTGTGCACCTGAGTTCAAGCCCCAGCAATTCAATTTTGTGAACTTGAGGTTTTTCATCTGTAATCTGAAGAGAGATGCTCACAAGATGATTCTAATGTCCCTTCTCATTCTAAAATTCGGATTTATTATTTATGCATCAGTTGTTCATTTGGTTATGTAACCATGCATTATTTATTCATGCGTCAGCAAACTGATGGTCTCAATAATTCTGATCTCAATCTAATGATTTTGTTTCTATTCATAACTTGCAAACTGTGTTTTGTCCCAGCAAAAATAATTTGTCTAGTAAGCAAGGTGTTTAAAATTTTGAAGTTATTTACAAACGTTTTGAAAAATTATAAGTCTTTACTTCAAACCTTGGTATTTGCTGCTTCTCTTGAAAAATCAGAAAACCTGTTAATGCTAAGCTCACATTTCCACATTTCACCCCAGCCCCCACCCGGCCCTATTCACCTACATTAATGCCTGTCCCTATGGTCCGTGGAGTCAGTGACCTCTGGCTTAGATGGCGTTTTCAATCAAGTCCTTTAACATGTCCAAAAACCGTAAGAGACGGACTAAATAAAAATGTGTGCTCTTTCACAAACGCTAATCTTCAAAGCTGAATGGTATATTTCTTTGGAGTATTAATACTCTTTTTAGGTACCACAGTTCTCTTTTATAACTCTGAAGTAGTCACAGCATTAAGCTGAAAGTTGGCATGTCTACACAAGCACAATTTACTAATTTACCTGTCTCTTAGCCAACCTTTACATGTCTGTATGTATAAAAACACAGAGAATTCAATTCCCTCTATATTCAAAGGTCACCGCTAAGTACAGTCAAACACGAAAAAGCCATATAATTGCCTTTTCTAGAAGGGAAAAAAAAACACACCCAACTTTGATCATAGGACTGTTATGCAACAAATAATTTTTGAACAATGTGCAGGGTGATAGCACAGTTGGAACGAGCCAGAACAATTCCTGCCCTCATAGAACTTGCAGTCTTACAGAGGAGATACCAACTGAGTAAGTAACTTAAATAACATGTGATGGTGGTCACGGTAGAGGGATCCACGTGGCTGATAACAGAGAATGGAGCCAGCCTAGGACCTGAGAACATTTGGGGATTTTAACAGGTTTAAAGCTGAGACCTGAAGGACAGCAGGGGCTATCCAGTGAGAGAGGTGGGGAGAAGGTTCCAGGGAAGGAATAGCATATCTATGCAAAGCCCAAGGGAGAGAAAGCATAGCAAGAAAGTAACTGAAAAGCAAACATGTGGCTGGAATGAAAAGAAAAAGCCTGACGTGAAATGAGCCGAAAGAGCAGTTTCTAGACATTGGACGTTCCGGGAGCAGCGGGAGGCCACCCAAGGGGCTTAAGTGAATGGTCAGCTTTGGGCTTTTAAAGTATCACTCTAACTTAAATATATATGTAAGAGCTTGGATATTCACAGAAATTACAGGCATCAAGTGAATTAATAAACACACCACCATCAGATTCACAATATATTTTGCCAAATTTACTAAAAACATCAATCCGCCATGCCGTAGAAGTCCCGTGGCATGGCAGCAAGTCCTGTTTCATATTTTACATTTTTTTCAATCCTGTCGTGAATCTCTGAGATAGTATGTGTAACCTCATTTGGGGGTAACGCTGAAAGTCTAAGTTTGAGCCTGTTGAGTGTGAGGCAGACTGAGCCCATTGGCCTCCCGGCCTCACTGAGACAGGCCGCTGTGTGGATGAGTCAGTTCTAGCAGCGACATTTATTCCTGGGTGCACAAGAGGTTGGATGCATTTTCCCCTGACCTCTGGGCTGAAAGCCAGCCTTGTCTGGAGGATCCTGCTGTTTCTAAGCAGCCCGCAGCTGGTGACTCATTCAGGATCCCACTCGGTGTGGTTTTTTTGTGTGTGTTTTTTTAATATCTCTTTATTGATTTCAGAGAGAGGAAAAGAGAGGGAGAGAGAGAGAGAGAAACATCAATGATGAGAGAGTCATTGATCGGCTACAGCCCGGAACCCGGGCATATGCCCTGACTGGGAATCGCACCCTGATCGCCTGGATCCTAGGTCGACGCTTAACCGCTGAGCCACGCCCAGCCGGGCCCACTCGGTGTTTTTAAAGCATTCCTTCTGTTCAGCCTGCTTGTTTTACCCCGAGAAGTGCAGCATCTAAGCACTGCCTGGGCATCCTGCTTGGCCATTTGCTGCATATTTCAGTCTGAGCAGAGTGAGATGTGATTACAAATAACTCAGAGAAACGCAAAATCTCCAAGGCTAATCTGGATTTGCTCATTTTTAAAAAGCTGCACAAATGTTGCCCACTTGCCCCCACCTCCAAATTTTCCTTCATCACCTGGAGTTACAGCCACTTCAAAGTGTGGTCGTGGCTTTCCTCTATCATGCCTGTAATACCACGAACTAGCGGCGTTCATGCCAATTATCTGGCATAAGAGCCTTACCCCAGTCAAACTGAAATGGATGTTTCTTCAACTGCAAAAATAGTTTTCTCTGTTTTAGCTCTAGACATCTGAACCAGAGAAATCACCTTAAGTGATAAAAAGTGAGGTGTGCAAATCGACTCTCTGGCTGCCTGTGGAGAGATTCACATCCCAGGTAAATAACTCTTCGGGCCCCCTAGTCAGAACTTATCAGCTGGAGTCCCCTCCAGGCAGATAAGAGCTGAGATGCAGGCAAAAGCAGCCGCGTGCAGTGTAGCTTCAAAAGGCAGGCAGATAACCAGACAGGTCTGCCTCAAGGCAGGTCCCCGACAAGAGAAAGCCTGGCAGACAGGCAACAGTTTTTGCCTGTTTAGAACAGAAGCTGGAAGCCACAGGGGCTAGAGCTCAGGGGGCATGTCCTGGAAGGCAGGGCAGCGTGAGTCGGGCAGGGCGGCTGGGCACTGAACCGCAGGAGCCCACCCTGCGGCTCCTATCAGCATTCACGTACGTTTCCATGTAATGATGTCTCGGGAAGAAAAATAATGTCTTTTAATAAAGTACAGACTTCGATTCTGAGGCAATGCTGAGCTGTCCTGCTATGAAGAGATAAAGGAGAGCATGTGTTTGTGTGTGTTTGTTGTATGGGGTACAGATGCATCTGATACATCTATACATATATTTGTTCTATTTACACACAGTTATATCGTCGATATGTAACCCAGTTAATGATCCCTATCATTTTTTTTTTAATATATCTTTATTGATTTCAGAGAGAGGAAGGGAGAGGAAGAGAGAGAGAGAGAAACATCAATGATGAGAGAGAGTCATTGATCGGCTGCCTCCTGCACACCCCTGACCGGGAATCGAACAGCAATCTCCTGGATCCTAGGTCAATGCTCAACCGCTGAGCCACACTGGCTGGGTGATTTCTATCATCTTGAGTTCACAGTATGTGATTTCAGGAGAACTTAATTTTAAGAAGAACACAAAAATCAACCATGAGAATGAAAACACATAGCTGGCAGATTATTTAAAACAGCCACAACAAAATCAACTTTTATATTGAGTTTCTGCAGGTGAAATGGCAGAGATAACTGATTATAAGAGGTTCTGTCTTATAAACCCCACTTGGGACCGTCCATTGGGTAGCGTTTTCTATGAAGTCAACTTAGAAATTTGGAACTCTGAAAAATAAAAAAAAGACAGAAAAGAAAGGCAGACCATGAAAGAGCTGGTCAGATAATTATGACTGACTTAATGCCCAGTGAGATGGACACAATGAAGACTAAATTAATGGCTTGGTGCCACATTACTCTAAATCTCATCTTTAAAATAAATTAGGGAACATAAATTTGGCTGCACTGCACAATCAATTTTATAGAAGTTTTTAGCTACCTAGACTTTCCTAGGCTAATAGAATCCCAGCCCCTAAATGATAGCAACGCCCCAGATCTGAACCTACCTCCACCTCCCCTGGAAGCCATGACCGTTTCTAAGAGCTTCTCTATGATGGTCAATCCAGGAGGTAATTGCTTCTAACAGAGAAAGAGGAGAGGAAAGGTCAGAGAAGGCCCCTCTCTCAGACCCGTGAGCAGGACACTTGAACACACAAGAGAAAGTCAAATATGAGAAGCAAGAAGCATAAGGAGATCAACACAGATGGAAAGTTTCTTCCTAGCCTAACTATGCTTAACAGCAACTTCTACCAAAGTATATAATAAAGTATTATATGACTAAGCAGGGTTATCAACCTCTATGGCACGACGGGGCATTTCTATGGTTTATAAAGCCGTACTGTGGGTGCACACAATTTACATTTCTGAGTGATGACAAGTATTTCTTTTCCCAGGAGGGCCCTATCATGCCAAATATATATTTATTTGTATCACCCAACTTGCTTTACAAAGATCAGGCAATTGGTGAGTTCTACGTGATGCTATCAGACACCAGAAAGAGCAATCTAAAGTGAAAACCTGGAGCCTTTGACTCGCTTCAGCGCGCGCAGTCCTTTCTCGTGAAATGCCCCGTCCCTCGCCCTGCTCCGGTTGCTCTCCGCAGCACGCAGCTCGGCAGCCGCCTTGTGCCGCGAGGCCCCTCACCGCCAGGTTAGAGGCCCTCCTTCTTTCTCACATAAATTGAGAACTGGGATGGAAATGATCTTTTTATTAATTTTCCTGTCAATAAACTGTAACCTTCTTAAAGTGAAGAAATCTATCCTTTAAAAAAAAAAAAAATTGTCTACTCAGTAGTGTGGTGAAGGCTTGAGGGGAGGGGTGCAGAGGGGGGGATCAATGGAGGGGGAAGGGGACATTTGCAATACTTTCAACAATAAAGAACTTTTAAAAAATGTCTATGTCTACTGTCTGACAAAAATCTGGCTGTCAATAAATAAATACGTCACTTCATAAATATGCATTTGGTGAAACATGAGTATGCAAGAATAAACATAGTGACAATGTTTTCTGAGTTTACATTCTTCTTGTTCCTTAAGTAATTCTGACATGCAGCCTTCAGCCAAATGTAACTGACACTATGTAAAAATCAACTGAATTCCCCAGACCTGGACAGCACAGCCCACCAATTCTAAGCAAATGTCTAAGCCTTAAAACTTAATCCAAATTAAAATTAGGGATTAATGCAATTTTGTTATTAATCTACAGATGCAAAGCCTTCCAAAACAAAGATGTCTGGCTTGAATTATCTCTGCGTTCTCTATAGATTGATCTAACTCACTGAGAAATTAATCTCATTTTCACTTCTTTCAGCTTCAATAGGACACAGCTGCACTGATGTTCATCACAATTGATGGAGCAGAGAAGCCTCATCTTTATTCAGTGTGAAGCAGCTGCCAAGAGAAATGGCCTTTGAGAGAGGTAATAAGTTCACAAGTATCACCTGTGTTGTGCAAAACAATATCTGATTTTTGGAAAGTTTAAAGCGATGGAAAGAACATAAGAAATAAGCATCTAGCTCATGGGTGAAGAGTCTGGCTGCAGGGTGATTGAGTGCAGCACCGAGGTGATACATTTCAAACACCGCCTCCCGGTGACACCAGGAACCTCGGAGCAAATGGATGAAAGGGAATTATGACCCATGGCGAGAATGGAGTTGTAACACGGGAAAGTCACATGAATATTCTCTATTCTCATCTTGGAGAATAAGACTTTGGCAAATAAAACAAATGCCAAAGTATAGTTTTCTCAAAGTAAGTATGAACATACTTAGCAAAATCAGGCCATGCTGGAAAACTGTGATGTTTGGGAAACTATTCTCAAGAGAAAAAACAAGGTGGCTTATAGACTGTAATGCTGTGTGTGTGTGGTGTGTGTGTGTGTGGCCTTTATCTCTGCCCTTCCACAAATTCCTCACCTTTCTTTCTTATTTTCAAATTATAAATTTCTCCCTTTCTTCCTACTCTGTTTCATTCAAGGGCTTCTTGTTTAACTGCTAACAAAAACCCTCGTGTTGTGCCCTAGAGGAGGTTCTCTCGTCTCTTGTGTGTCAAAAGACAGCATATAATCAGTTCAGCGGAATTGCTACCAAGGGAAGGCACAGTCTCTACGAATTATAAAGTCATTCTCCTAGACTCATCAAGGTTTGACCTTTTAATAGAAGATAGTGTTTGCAGTGATATTACATAAGAAATTGGGAATGAAACAGAGAGACGTCACAAAGCTGGATGACCCCTCTGATAAGTGACAGCCAGGATTTAAAGCTAGGTAGTGTGGCTTTGTGGTGCTGATTTCACCTCTGAAATACATTATGTTAAACTTCTACAAGAGAGATTATGGTTAGGTGATATAAAAACTAAGAAACCCTTGGGAAATTTCTAGCTGAGGTGGGAATTTTTCTGATATAAAGAATCTAAAGAAACAGTAGACGATTGCTTTTCTGGGATAATGATAAAGTGGTGTATCCTCTCAGCAGGTCATTATACCAGTTATTTCTTTGTGTCCTTTCTGTTATATCATGAAAAAATCTGAACTGTTCTTTCAGCTCCACCCCTCGTTTCAACACTAGTTCTCTTGCCAGCCTCAACTCCATTATGAGCTTAATTTCCATCTCAAATATATTTAGCTTCATTCAAAGCTTAAACATTTCTACCTGTTAGCCCCCATTCTAATCAAAACACAGGTAAGATCTCCATATAAATTTTGTATTTTATAGTTCAGAATAGGTTAAATATTTGCATACTTACCCCAAATAAACAAGTCATAAAACAGTCAACATTACTTTCAATACGAGCTGTATTCATCTACTAAGGAATCCTGGGCCAGTCAGTCGAAGAGATCTAAGCACAGCGCAAAAGATATTAGACTAACAGGTTTAATACATCCCTATAAAAGGTAGTTCATTATTTTATTTTGCAAAGAACCAAAAACTATTATACCAAAACCAAAAATTACTCTCTAAGTCTTAGGTAAATTTCCTATAAATATATGCCTCGGTTTCTAAGCAAGAAAGTTTAAAAGGATTGGCGCAAGTTTGTCCTCACCGGTGATGGAAAACAACTCAAAGAGCGTGTCTTTCATGCCAGGTCCTAAATGGACACGGCTGCTCTAGGAGTGGCCTACGATATAAGCAAATACGACTCGATTAAAAGAGTTGGTTAGGCTGAGCCCAAGAAAAGTACATTAAAGCATAAGGTGGTACTAAAGGGGATTGCAGGCCATAGGGAGAAGTTGGCATATAGGAGAGAATGAACATCCCTCCTAGACTCAACCCTCATATCAGGGGAAGAAATTCAAGCTTTGGAAAGAAAGAGTGGATCATGTTGCCATTTGAAGTAAGGAGACTTTGTTAGGTAAACCATGGTCTGGAGGTCAGGGATTAGAAGTGCGCAGTTGGAGCAAAGGTGATTATAAGGAGCTCACTTCTCTAGCCCATGAAAGGGCTATGGGGACATCCTAAAAATCAGAGCAATGAGGCCTCTTCTCATACAGAGTGCAAACGGGAAAAGAAAACCGCATAGGCACTCATGGCACATGGTTTCCCATTGCTTCTTTCTCTTTACAACTTAGGTGTATCACTAGAGAACTTAAGCAGACGTCTGCTTAAATTTATTTGTAATCTTTGTGTATTCACCTCAGGGGGTGGATCATGAAAAAGTTAATATATGGCATAGGTAGAAAGCCAACAGAAAAAAAATAAATTCAATACTAAGAATGGCCAGTTAACTTAAAAGAGAACAGAAGAGAAAGGTCAAAGAACAGAGAGGATACACAAACAACAAATAGCATCATGGTTGCCTTAAAGCCAACCCTATTGATAACTGCATTGATGAAAATAGACTTATTTCAAATAAAGGAGAGATTGCCAGAGTAAAAATTTAAAAAATAATTTTAAAAAGTTAAATTCTGACTGCATGGTAATTATGGGAGATATACTTTAAGTATAAAAACACAGATAGTCTGAAAGTAAAAGGATGCCCTTCCCATCTTTCCCTTCCTTCCTTTTGCTTCCCTTCTGATATTTTCTTATCCTCTAAATTCCTGTTCCATCTTCCCACATGCTCTTCTCATCTCCCTCCCCTTCCTTTTCTTCCTGTCTTTTCTTCTCTTTCCTTTTTCTCCAAATGCAGATGAGGCAACACAGTGGCTGAGAATGTGGGGTGGTTAGGTGTTGAGAAACCACACAAAGGCACATGCCCTGGTTGGGGAACCACACAGCAATGTGGTCAGTGAGGAGGTCTTGGGGAACCATGCAGAGGCACAGACCAGTATGTCTGGTGTCCAGGTAAACAGGGGTGAGGGTGAGCCCAGGTGGCAGGAAGAGGAAATGGCCAGTGTGATAGAGAAACTGGTTACCTCAAGCCAGAAAGTAAACTAATTGAGCAAGTGTATTGAGAATAATAGAATCCAACTAACGCCTCACTGCTAAAGATGATTTTAAAACATAAAAATACAGGAATGCTAGGGAGAACCATAATGTACTGGATTCAAGTTGAAAATATCAGTATGAAATTATGGTTTTTACAACATAAACAAAATTGAATAGAAACAGCTATAGAATTGTGCGTGTGTGTACTTGTGTGTATGCACAGATGGTCATGCATTCATTTCCTAGCTCTGTACTAGGAGAGGGCCTGGAAGCATGACAGTCGGTAGCAATGAGTACACTGGGCACCCGGATGTTGGTTTCTGAATTCTACTCTCTACCCAAAGGATTCAGAGCTCCTTGGGTAAATGACCAGTTCCTGGGCCCAAGCAGGGAACATACAAGGTAAGTCTGGAATATCTTATGCCAGAAAATAAGGAGATAATGAATCGTGGGGATAAACCAAAAGTACAGATGAAGCAGCTTGAAGGGCCTCCACTAGCCAAAAGCAGGACTATTTGAACATCAAACTAAATAATGACAATAATAAATTACACCCAATTAAATAAAATAAGAATCTGTAAGTCTATGATGATTAGAAAGATGAGAGAAAGTGGCATATCTTCCTTACAGTAGAATGACAACTAATAAATACAGGAAAAAAATGAAATAGAGGACAACCTAGCAGTGTTTAATTTAAGCAAGTGTCACTAAAAGTGGGTAACAATTTGATAAACAATGGGATAGTGGAATAATGTCAGACTACCACATCTTAAAATGATTTTGAATTCTAAAAGGAATGATGAAATAATAAGGAGCCTGGAGACACCAATATGACTAGCGGATCAAGGTTAACATGACTAGTGGTGGAGTGGGTTGACCTCATGTACCTTCGGATGTGATGCGCTGACACTTCGCCACAGCGTTTCTCCAGTATTTCTGCCAAGAATGCACGATCTGAGTTTACTCATTAGGCCCAAGTTGAAGGTCACCCTACAGAATGTAAGACCTGCATTGTATAAAACTGTCAAGAACATGAAAGACAAGGAAAGACTAAGGAAATGTCCAGATTGTAAATGTCTGAAACTTCATGACAACTAAAGCAACATGAATTTCAGCAGGAAGAAGAAATGGAAAGGGAGTTTTTTGAGGCAGTTGGGGAAATTTGAATGGAGTCTTCAGATTAGATGGTAGTGTTGTGCCAATGTTGGTTTCTAATTTGGAGGGCTAGGTGCTGGCCATGTAGGAGAGTGTCCTCAGCTTGGGAAGTATACACTGGATTGTTAAGAGGAATGAGACATTATGTCTTCAGCTTATTCTTAATAGTTGAGGGAAAAGACTAATAATAATGGATGTGTTTGTGTGTGAGTGTGTGTGTGGAGTGACATCGAGAGAGAGAAAGAGAGGGAAAGTTGAGAGAGGACAATGGAGATAATGTAAAATATTTATAACTGGGAAATATGGATAAAAAGGGTATGTGAGTTCTTTTGGTAGTTCTCTTAATTTACCTCTCAATTTGAAATTATTTCAAAATTAATTATGAAATCTTAAAAAAATACTAAAATATCCTTTAGAAATTCCAGTAAAAACATACCCAAATATTAACAGAGTTTATAATCTTTGGGATTTTTAATTATGAGATATTTTATTTATAGGTTTTCAAAAATAAGTAGTTTTATCATCAGAAAAATCATTTGTTCATGAGTTTGAAACTATCAATATTAAGCGCATATGATATTTCCAGCATTAATCTAAGTATTGTAAGGGTGCCTAAAAATGTCAAGAAGTGGGGAGAATGAATGTGAAGAAATGGGATGGAAAAATAAGACATTTATTACTGTTAACCATTTTACTAACGACTTAAAGGCATTGACAGTCTGCTAGGGAAGAAAAAAGAAGGCAAATAAAAGGATGAACAAAACATACCTCAAAATATCTGACCCTAAGAGCACTTGTGAAGCTGTGGTAATATCACACAAATAAGACTTCAAGACAGTAGTGGGTCACTTTGAAAATAAAAGAATTAAAGTAACACTCTTAAGTGTATATATATATATGAAATAACAAAACTTCAAAATACATAAAGCAAAAATTGATGGCAATATAGGGATATTTTATACCTTTCAGGACTTCATAGAACAAGTACACACACACACACAAAATACACTATGAATTGGTAAGAATATTTAAGTCAAACAAATTGACACAACTGGTATTTATACAATACTACAACCAAACAAGAACAGAATACACATTCTTTCAAATCACATGGAACATTCACTAAGATATATCATATATTGTATATAATATAAGCTTCAATAAATTTCAAAGGTCTGAAATTATCCATGGTATATCCTCTTACTATAGCCAAATTAAATTAAAAATCAATAACATTAAGATACATAGAAAATCCCAAATATATGGAAAATAAGCAATCCTCTTTTAAATAACCTATAGATCAGAGAAGACACCAAAGTTAGTTTAGCGATATTGCAAACTGAAGCTAATAAAATCACAAAAGCCAAATGTAGTTAAACCAGTTCTCAGAGTAAAAATCTGTAGCTTTAAATGAAGAAAAACTCAGAGTTAAATCAACAATCTAAAACTTCTATCATATGAAACAAGAAAAGAATAAAGTAAACCTCAAAATAGAAGAGATAAAGAAATAAATAAAGAGCATAAGTTAATATAACAGTAAAAAGGCAAATAATACAGGAAATAAAAGGACACAAATTTTATTTTGAAATAATTTAAAAATTGACATATACCTCACTAGACTGATCAAGAAATAAAAATAAAGGAAATACAAATTACCTACATAAGGAATAAAAGATGACATATCACTATGTAGCCTGCGAACATTAAAAACAATGAAATTATTTTAAAAGTTAAGTCAATAAATATAAAACATACATAACAGATAAAATCATTGTGAAACATTTTGTAAAATGGACACAAAAAGAAAAAACTCAGAATTCTGTTAAAGAAATCACAATAAAATCTTCCCACCAAAAATATTCTCGAGCTCAGATGGCTTAAATAATAAATTGTATCCAATGTTTAAAGAATATGTCAATCCTATATAAACTCTTTAAGAATACTTAAGAGCAAGAAGTACCTGCCAGTTAATTTTATAAGACTAGCATACCCCTGATACCACGACCTGGAAAAGATATTACAAGAAAAACATTACAGATCAACAACATTTATGATGCAAAAATTCTCAAATAAAATATTAAGAAATTAAATTCAGCAATATATACAAAGGATCGTTCATAATGACCAATTGGGATTTATTCCAAGTTGCAAGGTTGTTTCCACTCTTAAAAATCAATCATTGGAATTCTCCACATTAACAATAGATTACAAAAAGCATAAAGTATTCAACTGATAGCAAAAGTATTTGACAGTATTTAACAAGCATGTGAGTATGATAGCATCTTGAATCTTTTAAAGGACATCTGTGAAAAATCTACAGCTAAATATTTTACATTGAAACAATGAACTCTTTCCCCCGAAAATCATGTGAGCAAAGCAAAAGTGTCTGCTCTCACCATTTCTGTTCATGATTGTACCAGAGCAGTAATGAGAGGGGGAAAGGGCATAAAGATAAAGTAAGAAGCAAAACTTCTCTCCTTTGCATCTAACCAGACACTTTATATAAGCAATCATAAAATGCCTATCAAGCACATTATTAGACTTGATAAATAAAATTTAAAAGTCCTAACTGCAAAGTCTAAAAATAATTTATACTTCTATATACTAAGAATAAAAAATTGGAAAATAAATTTTTTTAAAATACCACCTACAATTGCACAAAATATATAAAATACTATTTAAAACAATATCACGTTGTTATTACAATATTTGTCAGTAGGAATAATTTTAATAAAAATCTGTAAGACCTCCACACCAAAACTACAAAAGAATTGAGAGAAATTTTAAAAGATCCAAACAACTGAATTATAAATCTCAGTATTGTTAAGAATGTTGTCAATAAATCGATCTAGAAACTCAACACAACTCCAGGTAAAACCCTACTAGGACTTTTTGTATGAAATGATTCTAATTCTTTTATAAAAATTCAAAGAACTGAGAAAGTAAAAACCATCTGGGTGAAGTACAGTGGCACCTCGGTTTTCGAACGTCTCCGATGACAAACATTTCGGGTTACGAACGCAGTAAACCGGGGAGTAAGTGCTTCGGTTTTCGAACCCGCCTCGGAAGTGGAACATGCCCCGCGGCTCGCGCTGAGGCCAAGGCCCTGAGGCCTCGCTGCCGGCTGCTGATCCCTCGGTTTTCAAACATTTCAGAACTAGAACCGGCTTCCCGAACCGATCATGTTAGAAAACCGAGGCACCACTGTAGATAGAAATACACCAGCTGATTTCAGGACTTACTCTAAAGCTACTGTAATTAAGACACACGGCATAAGCGAATGGATAGGAAAATAGAGCAGTGGTTTAGAATAGATTAGAACTGGAGTCATCTGCATATATTTAATTTATTTCAACAAAACTGCCAAGATATTGAGGGGGGAAAAAAAGTCTTTTCAACAAATGGTGCTAAAACAACTGAATATCCATATGGTGGAAGGGGGGAATAAAATAAACTTCATCAAAATTTAAAACTTTTGCTTTTCAAAAGTCAAATTGCAGGTTGGGATAAAACATTCTCAACACGTATGTATGCCAAAGAACCTGTATCCAAAATATATATATTTTTTAATCTCCTAAAATTCAATAATAAAAAATGAACAATTCATTAAAAATGAGCAAAAGACGAGCAAATAGTGCTCAAAAAATATTCAAATGCCCAATAATAATATGAAAAGATTTTCAAAATTATTAGACATTAGAGATATGCAAATTCAAACAAAAAGCAAAGTTCAAAACATACTACAATGGCTAAATTTTAGAAGATACACAGTACCGTGTGCCGGAGCTGATGTGGAGTGACTGGAACTCTGGTGCTTCTGGTAGGCAGGTGAAACGGTAAAATCCTTATGGAAAATAGTGTCAAAAAATAAACTGGGCCATGTGAATTAAAAGTTTTAAGTTTGAGCAAACATCAATTCCATCTGTGCAGCACCAAACCAGAAGTAGTTAGAAGCACTCAGCTAACAGTTTAGCGAGAAACTTTTATAGATGAAAGGTGGAGGCAAAGTAAGGAAACTATTGATTGGCCACAGCGTAAAGCCTAGTTGGTCATTCGTGACTGGTTGTCCTTAGGTTTCACTTTTGTAACCTTGAAGCATTTACAGCTTAGATTTTGCTTTACCTAAGTAGGCTGCCAGGCCAGGGCATCAGAGCCACCTGAGCCCAATAGCCTCCTTGTTTAATTAATGTAACAGTTGTTAACCATTTGCTTAGAAAACTAAAAATATACTTGCCACATGACTCTGCAATCCTACTGCTAGAAATTTACTCAAGAGAAATAAAAAGTCATGTTCACACAAAGACGTGTACATGAATGTTCATAGCAGCGTTATTCATAACAGCCCCAAACTGGGAACAACTCAAGTGCCCATCAGCTGGTGAATGGCAAAACGAAACTAATAAAAAGCAAAAATAACCTATTGATGCACATAATAGAAGAATGTGTCTCAAAAGCATCGTGTAGAGTAAATAAAGCTTGACGCAGAGTACATAGTTTATGGCTTGCTTTTTATAAAGATATTGAAGAAGTGAAACTAAGCTTTGGTAATTGTAATTAGATCAGCTCAAAACAATGATATGGGAATTGCCAACGAAGGTACAAGGGACATTTTGGGATGATGGAAATATTGTATATCTTGTCTAGGGTGCTGGTAACATGGGTGTGCATTCATTTGTCAAAAGCCGACCAACTGTGTTCTTACAATATGTGTATTTTATTGTGTGTAAATTATACTTCTATAAAGTGATTGCAAGCTAGAGAGTGAGAGAGAGAAAGTGGGGGGGGGGCTACAAGTAGATATTCTTTACACCAATCGACCCCAGGTTGATTTCCAGATGTGCAGAGCGAAACTCTTTGGTCCTTTTGTCTGGGGTCCTCGGTTATTCCCCAACGCTTTAGAAAAGCCCTTTCCCATTTTGAGAGTGAGCTGGGGAAAACCACTCTAATTGATTTGATCAGCAAACCTCAACCTGCCTCTGTTTAAAGAGACACCAATTTGGACGTAAGCGCACGCAGATCCTGCCTCGCTTGAGGGGGCCTGCCTCGCAATGCCGTAATACATAACTGTTTCCAATGAGCCTGTGGTCACCGGCGCGGAGCAGAAACATTTGCTCTGCTTATTTGCATTAAGCAATAGTCAGACGGGCCTTGGGGCTCAGAGCTATTTGCGGAAGGCTCTGTGGTCTGCTGAGCTGATGAAATGTCATGGTTTTCTGTATACACAGAGAAAACTTTTTGATAACTATGATCACTAACTAATGTTGTTGCCGAGAGATTTAGACAAGCAGTCTCACTCTCTGACTAGAAGGAATTTATAATCGAACATGGATAACGCTGGCATGGCTCAATATGCAGAGGATTTGAAGAAGACAGAATAGAAATACTAACCAATGCACGAAATGATATATTTCAATTCTCTATGTCTCCAGATTTTGATAGGTGTATTTGAGAGTAGTGAATGTGGGAAAAATCATGGGAAATCCCCTCAAAAAAACTTTACTAAAAATGTTTAATTTTGTTGTTCCTTTATTTGTTGAGTAAAAACAAACTATAGCATAAAAAATGAAATTAACATAGGATGCATTCATGGGGGGAAAATTAATGCAATTAACATCAGATATCTAGGAGACATCTGACAACTTAGAACATAGCTGGATGCAAAAGAGTTTGGGGGAAATATTCAACTTGAACTTTGAACCATGATTTTGCAAATAACTGGCTCTCACCCTTTTGCACATTTATGGGAGGGACCCAGGGTTCACAGTGGCAATGTAATGGAAGCCATAGGTTTGATTTTTGATTTCACAATGCACACTAGCATCACAGGAGTAGGTTCAGCAGCATGTCAAGCCCAGCACAAAGGTCACCATCATGAAAGGTTATGTACCCAAAACATATTTCCACGTCATTCACAAGCCCCCTCTGATTCGTTGTTTCCATATTACCCCAACATGCCACATATCATAAGGAGTAATGAGGGGCTGTTATATTAAGATTTAGGGGACAAAGCCCAGCAATAAAACCCTCATTCTCAGTTGGAGCTGTTGGTCTTTGGATTTCATCTGCTATTATGCTCTTACTTCCTTTAAGTCATTCTGACTCTTCTGGGATTTCTCAGACATTCCAAGCATGATCCGATCTCTTGCCAAATGAAATTCGTTTTCTCCTAATAGTCACAAGATTTGACCCCTCGCCTCCTTCTTCCTTCGTTCAAATGTCACAACCACCCTGTTACAAACCTCATAACTGCCGAACGTTTTCCTAGCTCCCCCTTGCTTGCACTCCCCTCTGTCCTCAACACCATCCCTCACCTCTAAAATGTAAACTCCGTGAAAATAAAAAATGTCTTTTCCTAATCGCTAGTCCCCTAGCACCTAGAACTGAATCACGCTTCGCATAGGCACCCTGTGATTACATACGGAGTAACTATTTCCACCAGCGTGACCTGGAAATCTGTGGGTTTCTGTAGCACAGTGGTTCTCAGTGGTGGCTGCACATTTGCACCCCCTGAGCTTGCTGTGGCCCCAGCCCTAACCAAATACGTTTGCCTTTGGGGGGCAGGGGGGCCTGTACATAGGTGTGGTTTAAAAGCCTCTCAGGTTATCATATGTGCTGGAGGACCACTGAATGACCAGGAATGCTGATTATGAAAAAAAATCTAAAGAAAAAAATATTCGACCTTTGACGTCAATAGCTTCCCCACTGCTTATGAAGAAGCATTTAGTTTTTAACCATGTTCACCTGGGCATCCGCCACAGTCATAAAAGGGCCACTTTAGACATTTTATTTAATATCTGAGACCTCACTATAATGGAAGTTCATGGGAAGAAGCTTTGCCACTACGAGTATGCTGGTGAGGACCCTGTGGGCTTCTGAGTCACTGACCATGCTGGCCAGGGCTGGGTGGGTGCTGTCCTGGTATTGTGTGGGGACGGAGGGGAGGAAAGGTGCAAGGCAGGAAGGGGCCAGGGCGAAGGCGATTTCCACTCTCAGCTTCGTGTGCAACCCTCTTCCCAGAAAACTAACAGCTCATGGCTCCTTTTTAAAGAAACTGGACAGCATGAGTTGAACTATTATTACATAATATTTCATTTTAAAATTAGGTGCATTAATATTTATCCCACCATCCCACCCTCTGTGGAAGGAAATATAAAGACGCCCAGTCCCCCACTCCCATCTTCGTAACACACCTCCAGAAGGACTGACTGTTTTCATAGCACAATCGTTCTTTTCACGGTGGTTTTTTCCACCCTTCTGGGTATCGATCTTTTTGTAATTTTTAGCTGTATAGTGTGTCTCTTGCAAGGGAACAAAGCCTATGGAAATCAACAAAGAAAAAAACTAAATAAACAGTCATCTGGACTTTGAGAATATTTTCATTGAAAGGTGCTTTTAAAAAAACAGTCCCCAAATTCTACATAAGAAGGTTGATCAGCACTTTTGAGCCTAAGAGGATCTCTTCAGACTTCTAGCACGGTTTTGAAGATTCATAGTTTCGATGACAGTGTTTTAGATGCTGTAGTCTTTATAGTCTTTAGGTTTCAAAGTACTTTGCAGTGTAACGTTTGATCCTCATAGGTTTTATTTCTCTGAAAATGTACTTACGTGATACATCTATTTATAATCCTTCCTTCCCCAACAATATATACATAAATATTCAGCTTCGATTGTCCTTTTTCAATTATTTTATTCATTTAACTTTCTGTTTATCCTTTTACTAACTTTTTTCAGCATTGATGGAATTTAGTACTTCAGCTCCTCTTGCCTTTTCATTGTCTGGTCCTCTCCTCCTTTATTTGTAACTTTTATTCTTTATAACTGGATTTCCCACACTACTGGTATTTCCCAAATCTTAGATAACATCCTAATACCATATCTTTTAAGTAAGCAGGTATGGTCTTTCCCACCCCTAGAAATTCAAGCAATGCTCGTGATATTACTGTTTGTCTCAGCTCTATTTCCTGTAGCTTATTAAAAATATTTTAATCCCCAAATCTATCAGTTTCTAACTTGTGAGTAAAGACCTTCCAGAACATTTCTTGCATAATGCTTATCCACTTTTCTTTCTTAGATTCTATATATTTTTTTAATATCACCCATTTTAATGTATGGGTTTATGCAAATGAATTTACTGAAGAAGTAGGACAATTTTAAGAAAGAAATACAGCACAAGAGGGTAATAGTATATCTTCTCTGATCATTTAAACCCAAAAGAGTAACTATAAAGAAATTCCTCGATGACCACACCTCACTCTATTTCCTCCAGAGGCCAGTTTGGGGTGAGTCTGTTAATTAATTTTATTCTGCTGTTTCACAAGGTGATAAATTTCTTATTGAAACTCCAGCCAAGTCCTCTCTCCTGTAAGTCAATTCAAAGGAACCATATGCGCAGCTGACAGTGAGCCATATGAGACTATTGCATAAATAAGCAGGCAGGAGAAACTAAACATCAGGGTTTTTGTTACCTAAACTACCAGATCTTTGACATTTATTTTGGTCCATTCAATAAAAATGGTTACAAGTGCCTGCTGTGGGTCAGGAGTAAGCCCCAAAGAGACCAAGATGAGCCCTGGCCAGTGTGGCTCAGTTGGTTGAGCGCTGTCCCACGCACCCAAAGGCCGACGGTTCGATTCCCAGTCAGGGCACATGCCCAGGTTGTAGGTTCAGTCCCTGGTCGGGGCACATATGGGAGGCAACCGATGGATGTTTCTCTCTCACATAAGTGTTTCTCTTTCCCTCCCTCCCTTCTTCTCTCTCTAAAAAGAAAAGAAGAAAAAAAATCAATGAAATGTATTTTTTAAAAAATAGTCCAAAATGAATGAGACATGGCCACTCTTCTCAAGGAGCTGATGAAACAGGAAGTTCACGCAAATGATTATAATTTGATGCGATTTGTCCCTTCGCACATGATGGGGAGCAGGCCAGGGCCTAAGGCATAAGAGGGAAATCAGAGAAGAGTAAACACCTCAACAGTCAGAATTGAAGAGGGATGGGGAAAGAGGAGGCATTAAAAAGAAAATCAGCATAGGTAAAAGCAGAATTTTCCTTCTCAGTTTATTTTTTCTTTTTAATTATTTTTACATTGTCACTGAAAAAGTTATATGTGCATTTGATGAAAAACATAAAAACAAATCAATAGTACAGAACACTATGTGGAGAAAGTGTCCCTTCTGCCTTAGACTCCTAACCCCTAGTCTCTCTCTATCCAGAGGCAAAATTTGTCACTGTTTTCACATATCAAGTTTCAGAAATAGTCATGCACCTGTAACTAGAGTTGCTTTAAAATGTAACAGGCAGCATTAAAAGCATGAGTTCTGGATGCAGACTGCCTGGAAAACCAAGTATTCCTGCTGCTTATTATGTGGGTGATCTCACTTAGGTAAAGTCTCAGTTCCCTCCTTTGTAGAATGTAGCTAATAATCCCACCTACTTTATGGGGAGCTGCATTAAATGGACCAATCCATTCATTCACGGGAAGTAGTCCCCTAGAAGAATGCATTTCATCACTTTGCTTCATTATGTAATGACAAACATTTCTTGACCTTCTCGTTTCGTTTTCATTTCACAGTTTCTTTTCACATCTTTTTTTTTCTCCTTCAGAATGACCACCAATAGTTGGAGTTGATCTGTCAGCCCCTCTTCTCCATATTTTATATAGCTCAATTTCTCCTATTATACAGATTTTTATTTTGTTTTATTGATAATTGCCCTGGCTTCTCTAGCTGATATTTCAATATTTTAAATATTCAAAGATCTTCTTTTGCCCTTTCCAGTGTCACCACTGAGATGTGGCAAACAGGTTCAGACTATAAATCAATATTCAGGGCTTTTCATTAAGTGTAGAATTCTGGTCAGGGAGTATTACCACTAATAATTACAGTGGATGCTGTATTAAAGTTTATGACATAACTAGTTCAGATCCAGACATTTGGAAATCAGAAGTGGCAATAATAACCATGTTTAGTGTTGTACATATAAGACAGGGTTCTCCTTGGACATGAGGCTGACACTGAAGACCCTCTGAGAAAAAGAAGCGCACTGTTTTTATGCATTTATTATTATTATTCAAGTTGTAAGGAAATGCCATCGAGAACAAAAGACATGGTCCTCATTAACATAGGACCAAAAAGGTTGGACCCAATGTTGATTACCCCACTTTCTGAAGAAAAAAAAAAAAATGAAGGTAGAATCTTGGTAGTGCTTCCACATTAACCTCTTACCCAGGAAACTGGGGAATAAACACAGAGGGCTATAGCCATAAGCTTTGTGATGTCATCACAAAGCTCAGTTTCCTCATCAGGAAAAGGCAGACAATAATAGTACCTACCTCATAGGGATGCTGTGAGAATTAAAAGTGTTAGAGAAACTAGGCCCATGGAAAAAATTCACTAAGTATTAGCTACAATCCTAAGTGATCTGCAACAAAACCTTCCAGTTAGTTCTTCATTCCCTGATTTCACATCCATCTTCCCTTCCTGACTGCACACCCTGACTTTAGGATGCTGACACAGAGGAAACAACTTCCCATGACTGTGTGGCCAGTTCCTGCAGTTCTGTAAGGTCAGAGCCCTATTATAGCAAATCCAGAGATAGATAAGATAGGTAGGTAGGTATGTAGGTATGTAGGTAGATAGGTAGGTAAGTAGATAGATGATGATAGATGATAGATAGATGATAGATAGATAGATAGATAGATAGATAGATAGATAGATAGATAGATAGATAGATAGATAGATAGATAGATGATAGATAGATAGATGATAGATAGATAGATAGATAGATAGATAGATAGATAGATAGATAGATAGATAGATGATAGATAGATAGATAGATAGATAGATAGATAGATAGATAGATAGATATAGATAGATGATAGATTAGATAGATAAATTGATGATAGAATTACTAGTGGTTCTGAGTCTCCTTCTGTTAAATCCTAACTTTTTTCATGTCTTTTCATGTTGTATGTTATTTTCCATTTTATCAAATTCAATTAAGCGTCTTGTGGGCAGAAGGCTGCATATCTCTTTGCTAAACACCTGTCAGCTTGGTGCTTGGCCATAAACTCTGAACCAACGCTTCCTATTGTTACCTGTCAAATGCTTTTTCTTGATACATTTTAATTTACATATGCCAACCCTCAATAAGGTCCTCCTAATCTGGAGAGTTTGATATTTTAAAACACAATAGATATAGTAATAATAATAAGAGAAAGAATTTGTATTTATCTGGCAGTCAATAAATGCCAGACACTTACACATATTACCTAATTGAATCTTCACAGCAACCAGGCAGGCCAGCTCTCAAGTTTGTGCTCTTACCCACTATACTCCCCTGCCTTCCAATGCCATGGTTTATTATATATAGATTTTGCACTTTGTAAAATAACACTAACCAACATTCCTGGTGAATGAAACTTTTATTTGTAGGGTTCATCTTTTTTAGAAATATGTGTGTAAGTCATGGTCACAACAGGAAACAGTTGGCACACTCAAACTAGGGAAATTGTTGAAGATATATTTACATAAAAACCATTTAGGGAATTGAAGGTGTGGGGGAATTATAAGAAATGGTGCCTTAAAGGTACCTCGGTAGCAGCTAAGCCATAATCACCCCCTGGACCTGTAGGGACTAGGGGAGGGCAATTTCTGGAATCAGGAAGGGGAAAGAATTGTGAAGTGAGCCACTCACTGTGAGAGGTCGTGTCACATCCAGCTCAATGTGACCTTGAGGGAAGGAGCTAGAGAAAGAAATAAGACAACTTCTCTTTCCCCTCTTCAGTCTCCCCATGGGACTTCCACACTAGTGAATCCTGACTGAAAGTCAGACAGGTGGCAGGTATCCATTGATGTGGTCGTCAGATCAGCCTGGTAGCATCAGAGAGCAGGGCAGGGAAGGGTAAGGGTTAGGAAGGCGAGAAAATATCCTGGCACAAGTCCATTTTGTAATATGACCAAGTGAAAACCATGGGGCAGCATACATGCCAATCACTGTCTTCTTTCCTGGGAACTGAAATATTTGTTTTTCAGAGAAGACAAATTAAAACCTATAAATTGGATAACAGTCCAGATTCTCTCTCTGTCAAGCAATTAAGCTGACTATGTCTAATCCATGTAAACTTGATTTTAAAATTTCTCCTTGATTATAAATGAATTTCCACATGATTTCCAAGTACCTACCACATGCTCATGACTCAATTCTGCTCCAAGCTCATCCTGCTGACAGCTGGTTTCTTTCTAAGGTTTAACTGTGTCTTTAAAAGCAAGTCTCCAGGTAATCATGTCACACGGAATAAAGAAAGCATTTCCTTTCCCCTATCACGCTGCAGTGCTTTGCTTTCTGATATTGGACACCTGCCATGCATTTTGCATTAGCTCTGTGGCAAGTGCCTAGCGTTACAACCCAAGCACCAGTGCTCATTAGCCTTTTCAGGAGCTTGGAGACGAGAGTTGGAAAGGGACAACTTGGAGAAATAATTCGCACTGAGCAAGTAGCAATTTGCCAAGCAGACAAAAAAACTGAGTAAGAAGGAAAAGGAAACCCAGAGAAAGTTGTCTGAGTTAATGAACCAAAGTCTGAGCCCATGACAGCAAAGCCGGGGGGAAGGTGAAGAACTCCCACCACAGAAGTTGCTGCAAAGAATACAAAGAGAAATGACAGGAAGGGCTCTGAGCTGCTGCTGTAAGGTCACTGTCGCTTAGCACCTGTGCTGAAAGAGAGAGGGCCCGGGGCTGGGGAGTGGACCCCGCTGTGCTGGCAGATGAGCGAGGGCAGATCATCAGGGGGCCATGTCCTGGGGCAGGAGGGCCAGGCTCCCAGTCCAAAAGCCAAAGTCTCCGTCCATCCTGGGCAGAAATGCCTCCAATTACAGAGGATGTGACACAGCTAACGTCGCCCATACCTGCTCTATCCCACCCTCACCCAGCACACACATCCATACAATGATGACTGTCCCCAGGCACAGAGGCCTGATCCCCATGGCTTTACTCACACCTTCTGTGCTTCTGTAAGAATTCATAACACCGGTTAGAATTTGGTGGGTGTTTCGTATACGTCATCTCACTTCTTGACTTAAGTACGGGTTTGTTGGGGCCGCTCTCAGGCCAGGTGGTGTGTCTGGTCTCTGGAGGCGCAGAGGGCTCACACTTACTGACCCGTGTACTGCACTGGTGCTGTCTCCAGGGAATGGTCGTCTGGAAATCCCAATGGGATGGAAATAAGGCGCAACGCTTATAAAGGTAATTTGCTAACCTAGCAAAACTGTAACTCTGCTTTAAAGAAAGCAATTGTGAAAAATCACCATAAGAACTACATTTTATCCTTAACTAGATTATTATCTGATTGCTGAAAATTTAAAGGACTTTTAGAAAGTGCTTAAAAATATATTGTAGTTTTAAAATAGGCTTACTCTGTAAAATAACTTTTATTTTAATGAAACACTTTCAAATGTTTTTATTCTTTCTTTTTCACATGTTAACCAGAAATGTGACTCTTAGCATTTTAAAATTTTTAACCTTTGTTAAAACTTTTAAAAGCCCTTTTCTAATTTATTATATCAATTATAAATAAGGGTTGTTCAAGGTTAAAACAATTTTATGCTGACAGAAATCAGATACTGTGCATTGTTTAAAATAGAGCCTAACATTATACAGTATAACAGCTTGCATTTATTTCTATTTCAAGCAGCATTAAGTGACTAGTAATATCATAAGATTTATATTTTCCTATGTATAGTAGAAAACCTACAATTTTATATACTTAAGGCTTAAGTATGGGTTACAAACTACAAATGTTCTCTGTTGAAAGTCATATTATAGTAACAAAATAAATATTTCTGTCTAATTCTTAGCTTAAAGACGCACATTAGTTTTTAACCGAATCTCTTGCCCACAGAATTTATATGGTTTCATTTTTATTTAATAAGCAGTTTCTTTATGAAATCCTATCATTATTTGAGTGCTCTGCTGTACTCTGATAAACAGATCTTTAAGCCTCGAGTATTACTTAGCCTGGCCTGCAGCCTTCCCATTTCTTCTATCATGGTTCCCCTACAAAAATCCGTAAAGAAATGTTTCTGTTGGATTTAACAAATGCCAGCCTCTAACACTCAGGTGAAAGAATGAAGTTGGCTCTTTGTAGAATACTAATAGCTCTAACCTTCCTTTTGTACTCTTGTGGTTTTCAAATATTTTTGAACATAGGAAATTTAAATTGGGCAAAACCCAACTTGTCCAATACCAAACTTATTTTCACATTTCAGTGACAAAAGAACAATGTGAAAAAGAATTTGAGAAGACCATGTACAAAATACTCACCGTTTACTTGGTTTTTTAAATTTGTTTTTATTGTTTTCAGAGAAAGGATGGGAAAGGGAGAGAGAGAGAGAAAGACCAATAATAAGACAGAATCATTGATCGGCTGCCTCCTGCACACCCCTTACTGGGGATCAAGCCTGACACTAAGGCATGTGCCCGGACCAGGAATCAAAATGTGATCTCCTGGATCATAGGTCAATGCTCAACCACTGAACCACGCAGGATGGGCTTACCTTTTACTCTTTAAAACGGGCCAGAGCCCAGCCGGGCATGGCTCAGCGGTTGAGCATCGACCTAGGATCCAGGCAATCGGGGTTCAATTCCTGGTCAGGGCACATGCCCGGATTGTGGGCTAGGCAACCGATCAATGATTCTCTCATCATTGACATTTCTATCTCTCTCTCTCCCTTTCCTTTCCTCTCTCTGAAATCAATAAAGATATGTTAAAAAAAAAAAACCAGGGGCCAGAATACTATGGTCTTTAGGCCAAGTTGGCTCACCAACTGCTTTTGTAAAGAAAGTTTTTATTTTAACACAGCTATATTCATTTGTTTACATATTGTCTTTGGTGGCTTTTGTGCTACATCAAAGTTGAGTAATGGTGATAGACACCATATGGCTTGCAAAGATTAAAACATTTACTCTCAAGCCCTTTAAAAAATGCTTATTTTGGGTTTTAAAGCATAGCAGGATACACATTGATCTCATATGAATAACAACGCTCTATGCACTTAAAAATCACTGATAAATTCTATGAGACTTACGTTGATAGTTTGTTGCTAGATAATTCAGTCAGCCCATTGCCAATGAACTCTCATAATAGAAGCGAAGTACAGGAGCATTGTGAATGTGCTGGCTTTAGAAATTGATATGTGAACAGCAGAGCAAATACGTCTTTACATGTTGTTCAGTAAATATAGCATATACGCTGAAGAATTAACTACACATGAAGTAAATGGTTGATGATATAATGGTAATTTATAATTACGAAGTAAAATAGCCATTGAAAACCATCACTGAAGCAAGACAAGCTGACGATGTTGCATTAATTCTGAGAGGGCATCCCACGTTCTGCACACATGTCTGTGCCCAGAAGCTTTGCATAAGGCTTTGAGCAAAGTCCTGAATTCTGGGCCTTGATGAATACTAACAATGCAGTGGCTTTAAATTCGGAGGAAATGTTGGTAGCTCTTACTAACATCCTGGTTTGGTTACTGGTAGGAGACCATGAGTCATCCGTGAAAACAGAAGTCTGAAGAAGTATGAGTTAGCTGCCTCTAAAGATCCAAAAATGACTTGTCCAAGGTCCCTAGTTGGTAATATTTCACTCAAGGCAGTTTGACTTACGAGCCCTGAGCAGCTATTGACTAAGCTCAACAGTCTATTTGAGGAAGATCTTCATTAGGTCATCCATAGGATGAAGAAGAGGGACTGCTACTCTATTGTCCCCCTCTGTGATTCTCAGTCAGCTCCTGTCCATTAAGCCAAAGACTAAATAGAGCAAACAGTCCAAGATCAGGAATTAATCAAACCAACAATTTTAGTCTATTTTTTTATCATGTTCCTTTGTTGTGTGAACTCAGAAAAGGCATGATCTCCACAAGTCCAGAATGTAGAAGCTATGAGGTCGTCTGACCCTGCCCCCGTATTTTGCAGATGAGTGATCTACCCTGGAAGAAAAGAGTGCTCCCCTCAACTACAGGCCTCCCGACTCAAGGCTCAGTGCTCCTTCTGCTACCAACGGCATAGCTTTATGGATATTTAGGTTGTTTAGTACACAAGGAGCAGCACTAGCTCTGAGTTTCAGCCTAGCCATCCCACTCTCCCATCCACCACTGTTTCATTTTCCTTGTCTCATTAAACTCAGATTGCTCAAAAAATCCAATAAGCCTCAGTCTCTAAGGGTCTTTCAGAAACTCAGCTACAATCTTCTTTTTTCTATTCAGACACTGTGGACTATATTTTATCTGTCTACTAAAATTATACATATTCGTGGATTCATTTTTCTTTCAGCTCTCTGTGTAAAAGAGAATTTCTAAATGGGATTGCTTTTCATTTGTTTGGTTTCAGCTAGTCTATGAAATGGATTCTTAATCTTAAATCCTTTGGTTGATGCTCTCACGGCACAGGGGGTCTTTGTCTTGCACAGTCTCTGATGAAGGTTACCTGGAAGGGGCCGCATGCATGGCACTGTCTTCAAATGAAGTGCTGCGAATAGAAGGAAGGCACATGGGGAGGAGAGAAATGAGAAGGTGGATCGCACTGTGTATTTCATTAGTATTTTGTATAAAGATTGTGATTCGGTGGGTTGAAAATATTACATACATCTATGCTCCTAAATGGTGAATAAATTCAGAGCCTGTGCTTAAACTAACTTCAATTTTGAAGATGTAATTTGAAACCCTTCCAGGTACACATGGCTGCATGTACTTGCACTGCCCTGGATTAAATGCATAAAGCCAGAACTCATTTTCAACAGGCACAAGGTAGGGAACGTAACACTGGCTTCACAGGTAGAAACCAGACTGTGAGCCATGCTTGCACCAGCTGACTTAGGGATTCTCTGCAAGTCAGTTGTCTCAGCTTGGACTCAGTATCTCTGTGTTTAAAATGAGAGCATTGAGCAAAAGTGATCACAATGGACTCTTTCCAATGCTAGCGTTATATCAATCTGCAAATTATCCAAAGTCTTTGCCCTGAAAGAAATTCGACTGGACCAAGACAAAACCAAGCAGTATCTGTTGCTAATATTCCCAGAATTGCTGAAATGATACCAGAGAGCCTGAGAAGGTAATGAAGTTTGTTTCAGGCTAGCACAAGTCAATTTAAACCTATTGAGTAGGTCAGTATAATTGAGCAATCACCGTGGGAGCAGAGGTGGCCAATTAACTGAGAAGGAAAATCGCTTTCCCTCAAAGCTTCTATTTCAGAAATCAGAAAATCATTTTAGTAACATGATCGCCTGATTTTCTGCTATAATCTTCAGAATCTTGGTACATTCTTAGGTCTGTGTCTCCATTCTCTCCATTCCCCAATTAGTGTAGGGGTATGAAGCACAACTGGCACAGATGTGGTGACTGGTCAAACCAGTAAATAGCACACACTCCATGAGTATCTGTTGATGAGTGACCAATACTACCACTTTAGAATTTTTGCTACAATTATTAAAACTTTATTTATTTATTTATTTATTTATTTATTTATTTATTTTTTAAATCTGTTCAGATTTTATTTTATTTTTAAATATATCTTTATTGATTTCAGAGAGAGGAAAGGAGAGGGAGAGAGAGATAGAAACATCAATGATGAGAGAGTCATTGATCAGCTGCAGCCCACAACCTGGGCATGTGCCCTGACTGGGGATCGAACCCCAATCTCCTGGATCCTAGGTCGATGCTCAACCACTGAGCCACGCCTGGCAGGGCCAATTATTAAAACTTTAGATTTCATTCTTATTGTTTGGCTATGAGATGCCCATAAACTCCAGTGATGTTTTTTCTATTGTTAAAGAATCAGGCTACTGGACATTTACACAGTTACCTATTTATTCATTCATTCAAAACATACTGTGTTATTGCAGTGTGCCAGCCCATTGTGCCTGATGCGACAAGCAGGAAAGTCTCTATTTTCCAACAAGGGACATAGATAGATCATCAAATGAGAGCAGCTTTATCAGCACTATGCTAAAGATCCTCAAGATGCTGAGAAATCATTGAGGAGGATGCATTCGATTCTCCTTGGTGTAGGCAAGATGGGCTTCACAGAGGAGGTGACACTTGAGCATTAGAGGAGGCCAAATATTCTACGCAGAGGGAATAGCATTTACAGCTAGAGGCAAAGCGGGAGGTACAGCAGGTAGGGCACCTAGAGAGCTGGGCTGCATCTAGCATCACCAAAGCACCAGACACTGTGGTGGCAGCCATGGGAGATTAGACTGAGCAGGACAAGGCCCATCCAGGAAGTGGCTTTGAGCCTGTGCTAAAGAATCTGGATGTCATCTGCCAGAAAGGAAGACATTACGTGACCCAATATGCAGTTTAGAAAGAATGCCGGGGGGCGGTGCAGAAAACAGATTATGAGATGAAGGTTTGAACATATTACAACCAGCCCTTCATAGCCACACGGTTCCCAGTCCACCGTGGATTCAACCAACAGAAGATGGAAATATATTTTTATTTTTTTAATTGATTTTAGAGAGGAGAAGAAAGGAAGGGGGGATAGAGAGAGAAAGAGGGAGAGACAGAGAGAGAAACATTGATTTGTTGTTCCACTTATTAATGCATTCATTGATTCTTTTTTTAATTCCTTTATATTAATTGTTGAAAGTATTACAAATGTCTCCCTTTTCCCCCCATTGATCCCCTCCACCCTGTACACCCCCCCCCCCCCCAGGCCTTCACCACACTATTGTCTGTGTCCATGGCTTATGCATATAGGCATGTAAATTCCTAGATTAATCTCTCCTCACCCTCTCCCACCCCCCTTCCCTCTGAGATTCCTCAGTCTGTTCCATGCTCCATTTGTTGATTCTTGTACATGCCCTGACCAGGGATCAACCCTGCAAACCGTGGCATATTGGACTCATGATCTAATCAACTGAGATACCAGGCCACAGCCAGAAAACACTTGAAAACTAAAATGTTATGTAGCTGCTGACGTGTCCTATGTAATTGGACCTACCATGATTGCGTCTGTACTGAAAACCTGCAGACCTTATTTTCTTGTCATTATTCCCTAAACAATACAGTATAACATCTATTTACATAGTGTATACATTGTGTTAGGTACTTAAAGTAATCCAGAGATGATTTACAGTATGCGGGAGAGTGTCCATAGGTTATATGCAAATACTACACCATCTTATATAAGGAACTTGAGCACCTGAGAATTTTGGTTTCACAGGGGTGCCTGGAACCAATCCCCCAAAGAGCATCGAGGGACAACAGTCGTTTATTTTATGCATATTAATATTCATGTTTCCAAATGAATGTGGGAGGAACCAGTCTCTTTCACTCAGTTCTTCCTGAATAAAAATTACAGACACAGGATGGCCTGAAGCCCACATGAATGTATTGATTTTACTCCTGTGGAAACCTTTCTAGGCCCTTCTTTGCAAAAGGTATCCTGGGTCGGGTATGGGGAGCTGTTAGCCACTGCTGCATTGGCCAAGGCCCAATCTGCAAAAGGGGAGGCAAGGGGACGTGCTGCCTTTTGCCCCTTGGAACCTGGATTCAGAAATAAAGAGAATAAACAAGAATCAACCAGTTAGAAAGGAGTAAACTGTAAAAGTCTCGCACACTCGGCCAGCATGAGCAGCAGCTGCTCTTTCCCGCTCCCGCTGGCCGGGGAATAGTGGAGGCAGGGCCTGAGACTGAGAGCGAAATGACACTGGACGTAAGCCTGTTTAATATTTTCTGTCTCCATTCTAGCGGATATAGTCTTGTGTTCAATTGTAAAAGGAGCTTTTTCTGAATGAAGAGATGTATCTTTTGATCTATGCAATATAGAGTTCTGAACACAGAAACAGGTGTCTCTTCATAATGGCATATCCTTCTTTTTACGGTAAAATATACATAACGTAAAATTTACCATGTTAATTCTTTTTAAGAGCACAAGTCAGCGGCATTAAGCACGTTCATTCGTGTTGCTGTGCAGCCATCACCCTGTTCCATCTCCAGAACTTTTTTATCTTCTTAAACTGAAACTCTGCCCCTCCTAAGTAACCCCCCACCTCCTCCTCTCCTTCAGGCCCGGCAGCTACCATTCTGTTTCCCGTCCCTATGAATTGAACTACTTCAGGCATCTCTTCCCAGAGAAATCATGTAATTTTGTCTTTTTGTGCCTGGCTTATTTCACTCAGCATAACGTTTTCAAGGTTCATCCATGCTGCGGCAGGAGTTAGAATTTCATTCCTTTTAAGACTGAATCATTTTCCATTTTTTGTGCTCCCGTGATAGTCACATTTGGTAATCCATTCGTTAGGCAGTGGATACTTGGTTTGTTTATACTTTTAGCTGTTGTGAAGATTGAGGTAAATTACTATTCAAGTCTCCGCTGTCTATTCCATGCGTACCAGCTTGCTAGAGTGGGCTTCTGGGTCACGTGGTGATTCAGCATTTCATTTTTTGAGGAACCATCGTATTACTTTCCACAGTGGAGAAACCAATTTACATTCCCACCAGCGCACAAGGATTCTAACTTCTCCACATCCTATTCAACACTTATTTCTGTGTATGTGTTTGCTTTTTGCAGTCATTCTGATGCACTTGAAGTGCTAGCTCATTGGGGGTTTGATTCGAATTTTCATAATAATGTTTAGTGTGCTTACTTGCCATCTGCATAGCTCTTTTTTTTTTTTTTTTTGAGAAATGTTTATGCAAGTACTTTGCCTATTTTTAAAACAGATTGTTTGGGGTTTTTGTTAAATTGTAGATATTCTTGATACTAATCCTTATAAAATATATAATTTGAAACTATTTTCTTCCATGCCTTTTCATCTGTTGATAGTGTTCTTTGATGCACAAGAGTTTTTAAATTTGATAAAGTTCAATTTCTCCATTTTTCCTCTTGTTGCTTGTGCTTTGGTGTCATATCCAACAAGTCTCTGCCAAATCCAAAATCACAAATCTCTCCCCTGTATTTTCTTCTAAGAGTTTTATAGTTTTAGCTCTTACACATAGGTCTTTGAGCCCAATTTCACTCGTTTGGATATAAATATCCAGTTTTCCTAATGCCAAATATTGAAAAGACTCTACTTTTCTCAGTCAATAGTCTTGACACCTTTTTTAAGATCTATGGTGGCATATACTTTTAAATGACTCCTAATGTGAGGGAAATATGAGTGGAACAACAATATTGCTTTTGCTTAGTTTAAGTCTAACAATAAGAAAGTCAGCTGCACCCTGGCAGGCTGCTCCCACCCCCAGGAAAGCAGAGTACTAATTGCTAGAAAGGGTGAAAGAGAGGTTGACGTAATGAGGACAATGCTATTTGAAAGTGTCATTTGTCAAAAGATGTAACGTGCTCCAGTAGAAAGGCGTAAAGTTCATACCAGAAAACAAGGTTGTTGCCTCACACAGCCCCACCTCAATCTCTTAATTGTCAGTTTGTCCACAGGCAGTGATTCTTGTCTTGTATTTCACTTTCCTTATCTGTAAAAGGGGATTAAGTTTAATATCCCATAGGCCAAACAGAGGTGTTACTAGATATTCTGAAAAAATAGCCCCCATTGATATTATTATTGTTGTGGATTCTTTGGAAGCTTATATGACATCGGTTATCTCTCCCGTTATGCTTCTGTTTCCTTGGTTATAAGTCAAAGTCCAGAGTATTACTCTTTCAATACTGTGTGCAATGTAACTGCCTCTTAGACAAATACCAAAATGGTTCTTTCCTATGTAATTTGAAGCACATCTACTGTCAATGAATTTCAATTGCACTAACATTTAATGAGAATCTGCTTTACTCTAAATACATCATTAACTGGAAGAAATTCAAAGTTGAAAATAACAAAATATCCAATATTATTTAATCTCTAAGAGTAAAAAACTGTTATTGGTTCTTTTACTGTAGAAATAAATACCTTTAATATCTTCAAATTGTGTAAAGAAAATGATTATTTATATTCATAGGTAATGCATTTATGATAAGTGTAATTGATTTCAAACTTTTCATCCTGTAGAGTTTGCCAATTCTGGTATTTTTATGTTTGTGGGTTTTCTTTTAAAAAAAGATATCTGCAAATCAAAACTAGTTTTGTATACCTTTTCTCTTCTGATAAAACATAAGGCTTAGGGATTTCTCTACTTTATATTAGATATATGTGAATGTATTCTGTAAATTTACATAATTTTTAAATTTTGCATTAATTACAATGAAAGCTTATTTTCACTTAAACAGAACTGCTTTTTTTTTCTTAAAATAGACTATGGGAGGGAAGATTCCTTTCCAGGGTTTACTCTGAAATCAGTCAACAGAAGTATAAAATCTAATGCTCTAGCCAGAGAACATGACTATTGCCAGCTGAATTGTATTTATCCAAAGAATTTTGCAAATAATACAGACTCTGTAGTGTTTGTCTCTTACAGCTCGGAAAATTGGCCTTGAACCTGAAAATTCTCTCTAAATACCTAAGACTAGCACCCATTTTTCTAGCAGCCTAAGAATGACATAAACACATGGCATTTTTTATTACTTGAAATATCTTCCACCCAGCTGACTTTCTTCTCCAGCCCAGGTTCTGTCTTTGAGAAATCTTCTTTGACCCATAATAATAGCCTTCACCTGAATGCCAAGTATTTAATTTTTCTTACACTTCCTTCACATTTATGTATTCTTATAACATTGCTTTCATTTCTTTATGTCTTTTCCCTGTTAGATCAGAATCTTGTACTTATTTTTTGTAGCCCCTGGCACACAGTAAGCACTGGATTTGCTTCCTAGAGCTCCTTTTATTCCAGGAGGCACCAACTGAGACACAGGGAGAAAAGTAATGGAAAAAGTAGCTAACACAGTATGCAGATTTAAGCACAGATTCATTTATTCATTCAAATGATGTTTTGGGTTTCTTTTTTAGTGTGCCACACATGTTCAAGGCATTTGAAATATGTCAGGGAACAAAATAACAAAGTTTGAGCTCTCGCGAGTTTACATTTTAGTGTTAAGAGACAGACTACAAAATATACATACACAGGGTGTCCCAAAAAAGTGTACACACACTTTAACAGCTGATAGCTGTTAAATTAAATGTATTCTAATAAACACTGCCTTTATAATTCTTTAAAGTGTGTTTGTACATTTTGGGGAATACCCTGTATTCATGTCCACACACACTTTTCAAGTGCAGGTTAGTGCTAGGAAGAGGTGTATAGGGAGGTGATATTATTGTCATGGCTTCTTTTTATGTAGGGCACAAGGAGATTAGACTGAAGGGAGCCAGAGGAGAAGCAGGAAGACTGCGCAGGAGACACTGCCCCGGGAGGCTATCATCTGATGGGATGGATTAGCCTAGAGCACTGAAGGTGGTGAGAGGGGGTAATATTCTGCATGCATTTTGAAGATAAGCCAAAAGAATTTGCTTGTTGGATGTGGGATATAAGAATACAAGAAAAGTCACTCTTGACCCTAAAATGTTTGGCCTAAGCAACTAAAAAGATGGAATTCCATTTACTAAGAAAGCGAAGCTTAGGAAAGGAGATAGTTTGGGGAAGAAAAATGAAGAATTCTGGTGTTGTAGACAAAATTCATACATTGAAACCCTAATCCCTCATACCTTAGAATGTGAGTGTATTTGGAGACAGGTACTTTTAAGAGGCAAATGAAGCTTTAATAGAATCATAAGGGTGAGGCCCTAATCCAATTGATTGGTGTTCTTATTAGAAGAGGGAGAGACACCAGAGGTGAACACACACAAAATAAAGGCCATGTGAAGACACAGCAAGAAGGTGCCCATCTACAAGCCAAGGAGAGAGGCCAGAGGAAAAACAAAACCTGTCAACACCTTAATCTTGAACTTCCAGCCTTCAGAACTGTGAGAAAATAAAATTCTATTATACAAGCCACCCAGCCCATGTAATTTTATTTTGGCAGGCCTAGAAGACTAATACGTCTGGATATATGAACTCTAATCACTATTTGCAGTCATTTAGAAGCTAATTGAATTCTGACGTTTCCATACTTGTTCACATGTTCACTGCTTGTTCACGTGTGCTTGTCTAAATGCCTAGGAGTATGTCCATGATGTACTGAGGAGAGGGCCCACAGATACAGGAGCTTCATCTTGTCTAGGTGTCTTCCTCATTAGATATTTCATATTTTCTCTTTTACTTTTGAGTTAGCTAGCTTTGATTTCTTTTTTTTTTTTTAATGTCATATTGCCTGTCCAGGGTGGCTCAGTGGTGAGCATCAACCTAGGATCCAGGAGATTGTGGTTCGATTCCCTGTCAGAGCACATGCCCGGGTTGCGGGTTCCATCCCCAGTGGGGGCGTGCAGGAGGCAGCCAATCAATGGCTCATCATTGATGTTTCTATCTCTCTCTCTCCCCCTCCCTGTCTCTCTCTGAAATCAATAAAGACTTTTTTAAAAAAAGTTTTATTAAATGTATTGGTGTGACATTGATAGGCTTTGATTTCTTGATCCTCAAGTTGGTAATCATTTGCCTTATCTTTACCAGGTGTAGTTTTACAAGAGCATCATACATTTTCCCCATAACGTTCTTTCAGTCATATTTCAGATACTGTTTTAACACTGAATTCTGGCCATAAGTACAAACACCTGGTAAAATCCTATATCCCTGGTTAAATGAAGGCTATCGTTGCCTGCCTGGAGTGGCTCAGTGGATTGAGCTTTGTCCTGTGGACCAAAAGTTTGCCAGTTCAATTCCCTGTCAGGCCACATAGTTGGGTTGTGGGTTTGATCCCTGTTTGTCTCCCTTCCTCTCTTTCTCTCTCCCTTCCACTCACTAAGCATAAACTCAGGTGAGGATTGAAAAATATATTTTTAATCCTAGCTGGTTTTTCTCAGTGGTTAGAGCATCTGCCCTTGGACTGAAGGGTCCCAGTTTCATTTCCGGTCAAGGGCACATACCTCAGTTGCAGGCTCCATTCCCAGCCCCAGTTGGGGTGTGCGTAGACGGCAACCAATAGATGTGTCTCTCTCACATTGATGTTTCCTCGGGTGAAGATTAAAATATATATATATATGTGTGTGTGTGTGTGTGTGTTTTAATGTAAATGAAGACTATTGCTTGCGCACTGAATTCTTCAGTTATCTTCTGGTAAAAGCAGACATACATACACTGGCTTCCCTTCTCTGCCTTCCTCATGTCACAATTTGAACTTACATCGGCTTCAGTATTTCTGGCCCTGCAGAGGAATGTAAATTTTTTCAGAAGTTGAAAGATCAAGATAGACAAAGGAGGCAGGAGAAGGAGGACAGTACTAATTTTCCACCAAAATAATTCAATTCTCCACCTCACTTAGCTGGTAGAGACCTGGCTTAAAGAGTGGACCTGGATTTTAGCAGCCCTGTCAAGGCTTTTTCTAGACATCAGAGCATTTGCTAGCCAAGAAGGAATGGCTTCATCCCATGAGCCTCTTTTCAGTATTGCATTTCAGAGGGTGCATAATTGCTCTGCTGAAATATTGCAAAATGATTTCATACTACGATTAAAATATTTTCACAACTGTCATCAAGGGAACAGTGGAAATAGATTTTTAGTGTGATCAACTAGATAACCCTGAAGCTTAATGATGTGTTCCTGGCTTAGAGCAGGATAGCATGAAATTTAATTTGCGGTAATCTGCCTCAGACCACTGGACAAACTCACCTCTGGCTGGGATTTGCCCAGCTTTCAGCACACAATAACTCAAGGGTGGCATGTCTCTAGAATGATGCCTCCCTGGGCAAGGAGGCAGGAAAGGTTATGGCTCCCAGTAAGAAATCAGTCACCGTATCCTGTCAATTCTTTCTTTGTTATAACTCTCCCATTCACAACTTCCCTTTCCCACTGCCATCACCTTACCTGAGGCCTTTGTCACTGCAATTTGGATGAACAAAGAGCCTGCATATTGGTTTGCCTACCTCACTCCACAGTTCCACCTGTACTGCTTATTATGACCAGATGAATCTCCCTAAACTGTGCATTTTATCATGAGATATCTTACTAGAAAACATTCAGAGGCATCCTTAACCATGCATTGGAAAATGACTACCTTTCTAGACTTAGCCTCAAAGAGTTATATTTTTAACTCTTTTACTCTAAGTGTTGTAATCACAGTCCCCCCAAAACACAGGGATTTTAACTGCTGCTATGACCTTTCTCCTGGTCTCACACTTACCTTCAATGTCCTTTTTTTACTTTTCTTACTAACCACCCTTTGGAACATTAAAATTGTGCACTAAAGCTCCTCTAATTCCAGCCTTACCCTAAAGTAAATTTGTGCTGGTCCTGACTGTGTAAATCCATTTTGTAAGTATTCAGATCACAAAGAGGCATTTCTTCTACCTTCAACTTTAGAAAATAGATGTGTTTTAAGAGATTGGTCTTTGTAATCCTAGCAGAATACCAAATATTTGTTGTCTGGAGTGGGTAAAATAGAAAATAAATATCAAAGATGTTGTGTTGAAGCCAAAGATTTAGCTAATATTATTAAAATAAAATTTGAAACACTCAGTGGGAAATGCCAGGGCCAACCTTTGTCTTCCACATAGACAATTGTCTTTGGGAAATACGGCCAGCCCACAAGAAAATAATCTAGAAATTTTGATTTGAAGATTCTCAACTGGAAAGATGCTGGTTAAATCAATTTACAGCAAAGATCACAGTCAAAATGCCCTATCCATGGACACAAACTTTGAGTTTTTAATGATTTTCTCTTAAGTATGATTGGACAGTGGCCTAAAATTTCAGGAGAACTCAAGTATTAAAGACAGAGCTTAAACCAAAAAAGGGAGGGGGCTTTGGAGAAAATAGAAGGTATAAAAACAGAAGAAAGATACACATACAAACAATTCTTATTATTGTCCTTAGGGATAAAAAGACACTGCAATCAGAAGAGAATGCCATAAAAACAAATATTCAGAGAATAATTTTTTTATAAATTAAAACATAAGGTGAATACGTGGAAGATAAATCTGAGGAATTGTCCCAGAAATTACAAAAATGAATGAATAGTAAAGAGGAGAAAAAAATGAGGAAAACACATCACTCACCCTCAAGACCTAATATCTGAATTACAGGAATTTCAGAAAGAGCAAATAATGAAAACTGAATGAATGCATTTATACATTTTACCCAAAAAACAAATCTGTTTTCAGGAACTGAATGACTTGTGCTTACAAAATGGAAGTGATCCACATAAGATTTAGGCATGCGGTGCACGCAGCACAAGAAATGAAAATAGACACACAAAATGGCACAATACCCTCAAAGCCTCCAGAGAGAAACATACATATTTTATACAAAAAAATTGAGCAATATTAGAAACTGGAATACAATGGAGGGTAAATGTCTTTGAAATCCTGAAAGATAATAATTTCTAACTTAGAATTCTACATTCAGCATAACTACTAATTAAATGTGAAGGTGATTAAAAACTATGTTTTGTGTCCTGGCCGGTGTGGCTCAGTTGGTTGGGCGTCATCCCAAGTACCAAACAGTTGCAGGTTCAATCCCTGGTCAAGGGCACATGCCCGGGTTGCAGGCTCGATCCTCGGTGGGGGGCATACAGCAGGCAGCCGATCAATGTTCTGTTCTCACATTGATGTTTCTCTCTCTCTCTCTCCCTCTCCCTTCCTCTTTCTCTAAAAACCAATAGACTATTCTTTTGAAAAAAATATGTTTGGTGATGTGCCAAGTCTCAAAATTTTACCTGCTCAGCATTTTTTTTCAGGACACTACTGCATGAGAAAGCCAAGAAACAGGAACACATGGAACTCAAGCAACAGGGAATCTAATAAGGACAGAGGCGAGCTTCAGGATGACGGTGAAGGGAAGTCCCAGGACTCAGCCCTAGAAAAGGTAGGAGAGGAAACAGACCAGACTGGAGCTGATAAGAATGCTCAAGAAGCAAAACTTTATAAAATAAAAATGACAGTATATTTATATACTGTGATTGAATATGCTGAGTTGCTCTTGTACATCAGGAAGAGATTATGAGAGTAAATTAGTCTAGATAAATAAAAGACTAAATAAAAGTAACATAAGAAAACTCTTACTCTGGGGAAATAAAAGTTGATCATCAAAAGAGGAGAGATCAACATAGTCAGCTACAGAGCTCAGCTAGTGATAGTAGTTACATAGTCATAATGTAAGTCCTACATATTAGTATAATTGTAATTAAAATGGGCATTTATTGAAGGTAATAGAAGACAGGTAGGGGTGTGCGTGTGTGTGGCTGTGTAGTTGTATCAGAGGTGTGATAAAATTGCTAAATATTCTTTAGTAGTGGAAATTCAATAGATAATGCCTACAATAGAAAATATTAAGAATTTGATTACTGTACATAGAGACATAGATGTCATTTAAAGATATAGATTAAAGTTTTATAAGTGCTTAAAAAGCAGGAAATACCACAGATGTTTTGGGAGATAGTCATGTTCTATGGAATAAACCACGTTCATGTATAGCTTGGATAAAAATTTAAACTAAGTTAAAATTCCAATTAACCATATAGTCGCACATACACACACAGACACACACACACAAGAACAGAGGGCTCCTGAAGGCAAACTGGATTGAATTCCCAGCGTTTTGATCAGGCCACATCAATTTGAAGTTGGAAAATTTCCTAAGGCCTGACTGCCCTGCCTGAGAAACCCTGTAACATGGGCAGAGTATCTCAACCTGATGGTCACAAAACACTGGTATGGAAAGATCAATTACTCTAAGAATCCTAGAGAATCTGTTAACAAAATAAATTTGTAATTGAATTTATTTTTTTCTAAGTTAGAGAATATGCAAGTTTATCTCCATAACATGTTTCTCACATTCTTTTGTGCTATTATATTCTCTTGGGTGACAGAAAAATGTATGCTATTACAGAAATTTGGCTTAAACTGAAACTTATCTACTTAATATTGCTTTCTATAATATGACTAGTCTGAAAAATCATCAATCATGTGTGTTTATCAAGGTTTTTTTAATGTGAGTCCCTTTCATGTAATTAGATGTACTGACATATAAACATAAACTTTTTGTTACAAAATGACAGAAACTCTACTGAAACTAACTTAAAGAGGGAAAAAGATGTTTAAACGCATGAAGTTTGGAACTCAAGGATTGATACCTTCAGATATGACTGGATCCAGGTATACAAATTATCTTATTATAACTCTTTATATCTATCAGCACCAATTGCAAGTGTTGGTCATTTTCTTTCCTAAAAGAAACACATTTCTTCCATGAAGCCAGGATCAATGGCAGTCAGATAATTCAGGCTTTCCTGACCTTAATTTAGCAACCCTAGCAGAGAGAAAAAGCTTTTTTCTTCCTGTGCTCATGTATAAATTTAAGGAAAGAACTCTGGTTGATGTGCATGTTACATGCCTACCCTTTGAACCAATCACTCTTTCCTGGGAGGCTAATTTCAATGATTGACCAAGCCTAGAGCCTAGAGTGTATGTCACTTCCTATGGTCTCATAAGATCGACAGTCCTACCAAAATCACATGGAATGGGAGTAGAGTATTTCTTTAAAGCAGCGATTTTCAGCCTTTTTCATCTCATGGCGCACATAAACTAATTACTAAAATTCTGCGGCACACCAAAAAATAGATTATATTTTGCTGATCTGACAAAAACAAATAGGTGTAATTTTTTTAATATATCTTTATTGATTTTGGAGAGAGGAAGGGAGAGGGAGGGAGAGAGATAGAAACATCAATGGTGAGAGGGTCACTGATGGGCTGCCTCCTGCACGCCCCTCACTGGGGATCAAGCCCGCAACCCGGGCATGTGCCCTGACCGGGAATCGAACCCTGATCGCTTGGATCTTAGGTGGATGCTCAACCGCTGATCCATGCCCGGCGGGGCTGTATCATTTTGATTCATTCACATTGGATGGATATTGTTGTGTTGGCTGTTGTCATTTTTTTTATTTGACAATCTAAGGGGAAAAGAGGTCAGTGCCTCTGACTAAAGAGTCAGGTATTGCATGCTTTAAAAATTCTTGTAGCACACGGAACATTGCTGCTTTAAAAGCATAGACTTTAATGCACCCCCAATCCTATCACCCACTCCTCCACTGATATGTGCCTGTCATCACATCATTAGAACTAAGCCTTCTCTTAAGCTTTTGATCTCTTTAAAACTATTAATGTAGCCAAGACAGAAACCAGCCTAAACTATTAGTCATATAAACCCTCTGCTCCAATCAAAGTGCTTAGAGCAAGTTTGATGGGTTGAAAGGGGGCAATGAGTATATTTGATGATCAAATTCCAGAGCAGTTTACACGATGTGAAATCACTAAGAGTGAAGACACTTTAAACACTTTATTATTTTGCCTCAATTTCTGTTCTGCTCAGCTATGAATGTAAAACAAAAGGTCCCAAAACCTAGGGGCTCGAGATGACAATAATTTTGCTCTTCTCTCCATGGTTCTGAGGGTTGGTCGTACCTGTGGTTATCACTTGGCATCTGTCATCCAGGGACACTCAGGTGGGAGCTGCAGCAGGAGTCCTCTGAGGCTTCTCCACTCACAGAGCCTGGCCTGGAAGGCCGGGCGCCAGGTCGGCATCTCTGTCTCAGCGCAGCCCCCCCCCATCAGGCACAGGCTTCTCCGCAGGGTGGCCGGGCAGCCGAGGGTGCTGGGGCTGTTTGCAGGGCGTCTGGCTTCCCCGGGGGCCTCTCAACAGAGCCAGGCAGAGCTACCACCTCTCCTAGAGGGTAGGGCCGGCCTGCTTTGGCATCACTCTTGCTATATTATATTGGTCAAAGCAGTAATAAGCCAGACATATTTAAGACGACTGAGGAATAGATTCCACCCCTGGATTGGAGACTGATAAACGTATACGGGAATAGAAGAATGGATGGCAGCCACTTTTAGATAAGTTACTACAACTACTATGTGCTGGGAGGTTTTCTGGAAGCAGCAAGTAGAAAGTTAGTTTGTACCCACCTAAAAGGTACAAAGGACCACTGAGGGTTCACTGTTTACCCATTTTTAAATATTTTCTTTCACCTCCTCTCTACTTCATAGAGATAGATGTAAGTTTCCAAAACCAAAAAGCTGAGTTCAGTGATACAGTAAAAAGCTGCAAATTCTAAAACGATCCAATTTTTGGTGGGACTTTTCATTTTTGTTTGCTTATTGATATTTTAGCTGCAAAATTAGCAAAAATTAAAAATATTCAAAATTGAAAGTGAGTAACAAAGGCTATATTTTCATATTTTATAGCTGGAAATATAATATCAACAATACTGCAATGTGACAATGATGTAAAGAATATATTGGGTAAAGAAGATGTGGTATGTATACAATGGAATACTACTCAGCCCCAAGAAAAGGTGAAATACTGCTATTTGTGACAACATGGATGAGCTTTAGATGAAGGCTATTACTATGAGTTTTTGAGAAGGAAGACTTCTCAAAAACAGAAGCTGACTGAAGAAGGAAATCAGATGGGTGGAGGATGTTATAAGTAATAAAAAATGCCATTTGTGACAACATGGATGAACCTTGAGAATATTATGCGAAGTCAGTGTCAGTAAGAAAAAGCTAAGAACCATATGATTTCACCCGTATGTGGGCTATAAAATGGAAACTCATAGACACAGACGACAGTACGTGGTTACCAAAAGGAAGGGGGTTGAAGGAAGTAAAGGGTAAAAGAGACAAATATATGGCGATGGAAGGTGACTTGACTGTGGGTGGTGGGCACACAATGCAATATACTGATCATGTATCATAGAAATGTACACTTGAAACCTATATGACGTTATTAACCAATGTCACCCCAATAAATTTAATCTTAAAAAAATTTTTAAAAGAATATAAAGTGCCAATATTCTTGTCATAATAACTTCCATTTTGGGACATCTATCCTTAGCTAGTTATTTGATATGTGCAGAGAACAAAAAGCTAAAAGAAAAGTATATTATTGCATAATTACTCATAATGGCAATATTTTGGAATAACCTAAGTGCCCTGCAATAGAAATATGGATGTTAACCTTGGTACACCAACCTAATGGATTTTATGTAGTTATATAAAAATATATTTATAAATAATTTCTAATGTGGAAATATTTTTGCTTCAGTGACAAATGAAAAGACAAGATACAAATCGTATGGAGAAAGCATAAGCATGCGATACAAATGAAAAGCAATGCCAGGGACAATAAGACTAGAAGCAAGACCACCAAAATATCAACAATGTTTAGATAGCTAGATGATTGAACTATCAGCAAGTAATTTTCTTTTTCTGACTTTATTTCCAGATTTTGATAATGATAAGTGTCATTCATGCTCTTTAAAGAATGAGTGAGCCTTTCTCACCTTACCTTGATTATCAGATAATCAAGCAGCCTCCAAGAAGACATCACCTTGGCAAAAGAAGAGTGTTTTCTCTAATCACTTCACCAGGGGAAAAAAAAATCCAAATGAAGATGTCAGGACACTTAACCCCATGGGAGGTAGAGTGTCTTTCTCTAAATTGGGTCTAAAGTAAAAAGTGGCCTTTTAATGCTGAAGTATGAAGTCATAGAACAAAACTCCAGGCATTTGTTAAAAGTTCAGAGATGCTGAGGAGCAGGAGACAGATGGACTCTAAATCATCAAAACACTATTTCATAGGTTGAGAGCCAGTCATAAATAATTGTGGAGTGTGAAAATCTTGCTGCTTTATAGACCTTGGTTGTAACTTCAGCAGAACTTAGATGAGTTTCTCCTGAAAGTTCACTCTGAAATGTTTATGAATATGCTCCAATTCAATTCAAAAAGCATTTATTAGATAGCATTAAAACATTTTGTAAACTTGATGTGCTAGACAGAAGTGAGAAATATACTATAAACTCTGCACTGTGAGCACGGCCCTGCCCAAGCAACCAAGGCAGGCAAGGGTCATCCAGAGAGACAGGAGTATCCCTGATAACACTGTGTTCCCATAACTCTGTACAACCAAAAGATGGCAATGAGGTGTTTTCACCCTTCTGAGAAAAGGGAGAAGAAATAGTGTAAGGTTAATGCATTGTGCCTTTAGCTGGGAAAAACCAATGCATTTGGCTATATCCCAAAAGAAGGTGGTATTTCCTGCTCAAAGAAGGGAAGCAGAGATTTAGTCCCATGCTTTGACAACAAGGATTAAAGCTTTACTTGTTTGCTTTGGTTCCTTAAAATGAAGTAAAGCTCGACATTCTGCAATTTCCCATCTCATTTTGGTGATGAAAATTTATGAGTTAAATGATCACACGTGGCCTCTTGGCAGGAGATGTTCCAGATCTTAGAGTAGGCATTTAATTGCTATACCTGTCAATGTTTGAGTGTGTTGGGGTGTGACTGTGGCACTGGTAGCCTTTGTCTGGAGGGACAGAGTCTCCTTCATTCCCACAGAGCAGAGCTTATGCTCTATATATCATCCTTGAGATTATATAATTTGTGAGGAACAGTAAAAATGAAAATGTGGGGCCATTTCCTTGTTTGAAAAACATTAGGAATTTCAAGGTGGTGAGAAGAGCATTAATCCAAGCATAAGGCCCTTCTGAATCAGGGTCATGTGCAGATTGCCCAAGAAGTTGGCCCTGATACATCTACCCTTCCAGGCTTGCATCCCATATTCCTTCTTTGTTGAATCCTCCAATAAGACTCTCACTCTATAAGCACACCCTAGGCTGTCCTCAGACCATTTATAACGAGTGTCTTCTGATTCCAGCTCTCTTCTCCCCTTTGAACTCCTTCCCACAACTCCAGAAGCTGATGTTCTGCTCTATTACCTGATTGCTTGGAATCTTCCTTCCTTTGTGACATCCCTCACAGCATCGCATCCTTCACAGGCCAGACTCTCCAGAGAAGACCCCTACTTAGTATAACTTTCTGTTTAAAACTTGGCCAGATTGTACTCCATTTTTTCACATTAAGGGAAAGAAAACTGATAATGCCAGTGAAGTTGTCTCTCAGAATAATTCAATTTACCCAAGATCATAGAATGTATAAAATTTAATGTGAGTAAAGTAAGATGGCAGAATTGCAGGTTCTCCCAGAGGTCAAATGGGAGGATTCTTAGGAATAAAGGGTTTGATTATACCAAATTGCAGCCCCCTGCCCCCTGTCTATAGCCATGAATAGCCACATCTAACCATGCCACTATGATCTTTCATCTTAAACGATCTGCTGAAAGCACAAATGGAGATCAGCAGAGAGAATATTTAATTGTCACCCAGCAACAAAATAATGGGCCATTTTGCTGTAAAGAATATTTATTCCAAGAGAACTGGATAGTCAACAAATATTCATTGTACATCTGTTTTTCACACTATTCATTATTTTTTTTTAAATATGCACAGGACTGTATTTGGCCCCAATATTATGTAGACATGGCTGGTCAAACCAGTTGTCTCAGGTCAGGTTCCTTGAGAAGGCAGACTCTGAGGTGGAGTTTAGCAGGCAGGTCACTCACTAGGGAAGGCCCTTGTGATCGTGCTTACGGACTAAAGGGGAAGGAAGCAAGATGGAGCAGAGGGAGAGATAAAAGGGGCTGCAATCCAGGCCAAAGGACAACTTTAGCCAATCCTGTGGGATCTCTGGTACTAGAACAGCCACCCACCATGATCCTAAGTAGTAGTGAAAAGGCCAGACATTTAATCCCCAGCATCTATCAGTCACTGGGAACAGACAATCCCAGAAAAGCTTGCTTCTTTTCAACTGAGACAAGCCCTGTAGAGGCTAACAGAGCATCCACCACACCAGTTAACAATTAAAATGTTCTTTTTATGTCTAGTATAACCAGCCACTGCCCTGCTGCCTGGGCCACCCTTACATTTGGGGCCTACCTAATCTTATGATTGATCAGTGACCATGCTATATCAATTATTAGGCATTTTTAATATCACTCTGGACCACTAAGAGTAGCAGTCAGGATGGAAGGGTAGGGCCATGTGAAGGGAATTTAAGATCCATATTTAGGGCCAGTTGAAAAATCTTAAGAGGCCTTAAATTTGGTGTGATTGCCTATAAGGAACTGAAAGGAATCCTATGTAAGAATACCATTAACTAAAGGAAAAGTTTATTAGAAACTGGGATTCTGGATAAATTAGAGAAGAGAATCTTAGAAACAAATGAGAAAGATAAAATAAGGAAGGAGGTGAATAGATCTGGAAATAAAGAAGGTCTGAATCCAAATATGTTAATGTAAATTGTGGGGATCTAAGTTTACCAGTTCAATTTTAAATGATGAATTTTAAACTTAATTATCCTTTTTCAGTTCCAATTCATTGATTTCATGAAGTGCTTTTTATTTATTTCTGTCTTAATTAGAAAGGACACTTAATTTAATTTGCGCCTGCCCACAAAAAGATTTCTGATGGGTATTTAAACTCAAAATGTACAGTGACAACCAGGTTATGGGGGTTTTCTCTAGAGTACTACAGGATGACTTCATTAAAGAGCATTCAAAACATTTCATTAAACATGAATTTCTGAATTACAACCAATTTTAAAATTTATATCTCAGAAGATTTACAGGCTTAACTCTAGAGCTGAAGTTAGAAACCAGATATTACTATGAGGTAGCTATATTCCTGTAAAAGAAACATGTAGGAAGAAGATAGGGCTTGAGGGGAACTCAGACAAAAGCCTTAAATGCTTTACTGTTTCATTGGCTGATCCCATCACCCTCAACTTCATTCATTCTCATGTTCAACACAGAGGCCCTCCATAAATAATGGAGAAATATGGAGCTTGAGACACCTGAAGGCATTATTTTCAAATGGTGCTTCAGTGAGCTTTAGGAATGATGGGAGATGCTCAGGGTAGTTACAGGGGTTCAACCTGTGAAAAGGGGGACAGTGTTGGTCCCTGATTCAAGTAAGTCTTTATTTATCTTTGTATAGAGTCCTATTACAAACTATTTACATAAAATTAAATAAAGCAGTCCCATGGTTTAAAAAAAAGAGTTTGCAGACTATGGTGTCTCAAATCATAACTGTCATTTTAAGACCTAAATACAGGTAGGTTGGATGAATTGAGAACTCATAAATTGATCATTTATAGTAATTCAGACCTAAATCATGATCACATTGACCTTTTTACTATGTGTAAAGGAAAAAATATATAGGTCAGGAGGAAAAAGAACTGAGTAGTCAAGAGGCAGGTTTAAGGCTGTGACCCAATTTCCAGCTAACTTTGCATACGGTTTGATACTTATATGTCATTTTGATTAAATCAAGTGAAATGAGCTCTTATTTATTTTTAGTAAGCAGTCATATTTGTATAGTTTGCTTATATAAAATTAAATAATGTGTCAATGTTTAATACAGAATTTTTTTAATTACTGAAAGTAATTATTTCAATTCAGTGTGAATTAATTATACCTAAGTATTGGCTAAATTAGATAATAGAAAAAATAGTTAACTATAATATAATAATATAGAAAGAATCAGAATTGCCTGATATTAGTAACTGTAATGTGCCAAGAAGCCTGAAACTGGGGGATGGAAAAAATATTTGATCATAATAATGTTTGTTTTACTTGGAAAATATATGTTGACTATGACCCAGAATAATATTAAATCTAACAGCAAAGTTAAATTGTATGGACCTAAAATTTCAAACTAAGAATTGAGGTGGTTACCCTTTCCTTCAAAGTATTTTTTTAATCTTCACCCAGGAGTGAGGATATTTTTCCATTGATTTCAGAGAGAGTGAAAGAGAAGGGAGAGTGGAGAGAGAGAAACATTGATGTGAGAGAGACACATGGATTGGTTGCCTCCCACAGGCGCCCTGACCAGGGCCAGGGCCCTTGACCAGGAATCCAACTGGTGACCCTCTGGTGTGCAGGCCCATGCTCTAACCGGTGAGCATGCTGGCCAGGGCAAAGTATTTTTCTTTAACATAGCGTTTAAAAGGTGTTATTGGCAAAGAAATGCTTACATAGGAAAAACACTGGTTAAAGTTATTCTTATAGAATGATTTTAATTCCTTAAAACCAAAAATCATTACATTCCAACTTAAACCAGATCAGCCTTCAGTTCTAACAATCACCTTGCAGGTAAACAAGCCACTGATAAATGCATGCAATGACACCGCTGAGATTCGGGAGACACAGGCAGCAAGATGCAGAATGTGGGCAATGCTGTGGAACCTGGATTTTTCTGAATATAAACTGCAAGGAAATACAAACAGGGAGGGGACCCTGTAGATTAAAAGAGATTTCAGAAACACAGCTAAGAATTACAATGTATATTTCTTATTCAAATACTCATTCGAAAAACCTGGACGAAATTTAGACTCTGGGGAAATATAAATTCCCACTGGGTAAAGAACCTTAAATTATAGAAATACATACTAAACTATTTATGAAAAATAATAAGATTTTATGAATTTGCTTCAAAATTATTTTGGGAAAAACTGAGTATTGCTACTATATATGCAACAAGATTGGTCATGGGCCATGAGTTAACAATTTTTGATACTGAGTGGTGGGCACATGGGAATTTATGTTATCTCTTTATTTTTGCGTTTATTTGAAATTTTTCATAAAATCTTAAAAAGTTAAAAATAAAATAATAAGGCAAGTATTATTTGCCTATATAAACATAAAATTATTGAAATTTATATGTAGTAGGAAAGACTTTTACATGTCTTGTAAGCAACAGAGCCAGCCTTTCTCTGCCTTGATTTCCACTGCTCAGCTGTGATCAGCTTCAAATCCTGTGACTGGCTAAAGCTGAAAAATAAGTTGGACATGGGAAATTGCCATCAATGGACCTGGATCTTGCCATCAATGAAGTAACCAGTTGAAGCTATGTTACAGATACACGTGTGATGTGTCCTGAAAGTTCTCTGAATTGGTCTGCCAAGAGGCCCCACCGCCTACCCTGGTATCCCCAAAATTATTTCATAATTTGTCTCACTTTTTGCTTGTCCTAGCTCTGTCACACGCCCCACCCCCAGCAGTCATTCAACTTCCCTGTGGACAGGTGTATAGCCCAACCAACATTAAATTTGTGGTTGGGAAGATAAACCCAAATGACATCATCAAAATACTCTTAAAAACTGGAATATCAGGTATGGCAAAAAATGCCTCCCCAATATCCATTTCCCTTTCTTCTTTCCCAGCAGAACTTCAATATGCTTAATTTAAAACCCTCACCTTTCCAGATCCTCCCACATGAGGATTGATCTTATGACACCGTCCTGGCCAGTGAATTTAAGTGAAAGGTTTTGGAAAGGGTTACCAGAGATGCCCTTTCAAACAGGAACAACTCATTCTGGTCTTTCCTTTCTCCTCCCGCTGTGTGGCCTGCAGCATGATTCCTAGCGCTGTACCTGCCGTGTTGCAACTGTGGGGACAAAAGCCACAAGCCACAGGTGACAGAGCAGGAAAAGAAAAGGAGCCTCAGTTTTTAAACAGCTGATCAGCCATGAACTGCCTGCACCCAGTCATTACCACAAGAGGAAAATGGATCCCTGTTTTAATAAGCGATCCTTGATATATCAGCCTATTCAATATCCAAAATAAGAAAAACCACCCTTATAGTTAAATTCCCAGGGAAAAATATTAAAGCCCCAAATTAAGTCTATATTGTTTTGTAAGTATAACTCCAAAATAGTAAAATAAAACTGTTATCCTAAAAATTTCTCACTTTGCTTGATCTCAGGAGAGTGAGATCACTTAGAAGGCCCTCAGCCAGATGCTTGGGCATCACAAATGTCTCTTCAACCGTGAATATTCTCCGTGCCTGTGACTCACTGCAGCAGCCTCTTACTGAGAACATACCATACCCCCATCTTTATTTGCGCTGGGAGAAAGAATAGATGTGTAACATAAGCTTCTAATATGAGAAGTTCACACTTCCATTGGAAAAAGAAACATTGTAAGCAGGTGACAAGTACAGGAGGTGGGGCGACAATAGGTTTACAGCTGTTTGTTTGGAAAATAATACAATAATTAATAAATAATAATACAAGAATAAACTCTGTTTCGTGTACTCACAACTGTAAACCTATTTTGGCCTCCCCCTTATTGATTTAAAGTGAGCAATGTCCTGTAGCATCCAACGCCCACACTATGGGTACTGTACAACACCAGAATAAGGCGGCCCATTGACAGCTCATTTTCTGCCTTTTTGCAAATTAGAAAATTGTACCTCTTCCACAAAACCTTATTGTTATTGTCCACTAAACATTTACTGCTATTTATATATACATAAAATAATAATACAAATAAAATGTATATTAAAAAACCACACATGCACGAGTGTCATATGCAAACACATACGATGTAAGGAGCGTCCCTAGGAGCCTGCAGCACACACCTGCCCCGGGAGCGCCTGTCTGCAATAAGGAGAAACCCCTGTGGGCTGAAGAGTCGGAGATGTCACTCCTGGGAACAGTTTTGAGTTGATGCCTCAATGTAGCACTTAGGCAGAATAGAGGAAGAATAAAATGTTGTGCCTTACGGATTTTGGCTTAGTTTTCATTATTTTAAGAGAGAATATCTATCCCCAGAAAACAGTAAACCTTGCCTCCAGTACTGATGAAGCTATCCTGCCAGGTCTACAAAGGTAAAGGGCTTTTGAATCTTGCTATTAGAAATCCACGGATGCCTACTCTCCCGTGCCATAAGGAAACTCACTCACAGAGTGGCAGTAAACCACATTTCAGAAGAGCTTTTTATGGTCTCGAGAATCACACATTTGCAGGGAATGAACATATGTGGGGAAGCAGGGGAGCGGTTGTGCGGCCGGGACTCTGGGCGCACAGCTGCGATGTCTGCAAGGCCACCATGAGCCTGCCTGCTCCTGGCTGAGCCACCCGGGCAGGGGCTTTGTTTGAAAAAAAAGGAGAAGGGAATCTAGCCTTTAACCCCTCCTGAGCAAGACTACAGCAAAGCAGACGGATTTAATGTAATGACACCTTCCAGTAAGATGCTCACTTGAGTACCCTGAAAAATGCCCTCTGGAGATCTCTATGGTTCCTTTCCGATTAAAAATGGGAATGATCTCATCCTCAGTGGGGTCAGGTGGAATCATTTTTAGGTAGTCAAAGTTAAGAGTACTTAGCTCGATAGGACATTAATCATCTGAGAAGTTTCCAAAGCAAAGGAATTATCAGCCCACCTCGGAACTTTCACCCCATCAGGGCAGCAAGTCTGTCATTTTTAACAAGTTAGCCATATGATTCAGGCATCAGCCAGTGTGGCAATGGGCTGACACACTGACCCCTTTAAAAGGTAAACCGCAGAATTATCCCAGTCCACAGTTCTTCTTCTGTAGGGTGGTGTTTCCTAGTTCTTCTTGGGCCATGTCACTCACTGAAAATAATCATATATAAGGCACACTGAGTAACTGGATGATGTTGTTCACAGCCAAAGGCGAGAGATCTGGGAGTCCTGCCACTGCCATCTCTGACCAGCCCCCTGAGGGCTGAGGACATTGGGCCCCTGGGTCACCTGCAATGCATTCAAGGAAGGGGAGGAAACCTCACGACAGGTGCAGCATTTGCAATTTAGAGAAAGAAAGGAGCCAGACACTGAGATTGAGTTAATTTTCCTTTCCTCCTCAAACCCAGAAATGTCTTTAGTTTTTCTTAAGCAGTAAGAAATTAGCAACAACAAAAATCTGTGCCTAATATTGCTCCTGCCTACACTATGATTTCCTCATTTATTAGGTGACAGGGTGATATTTCAACAGAATAGAAAGACCCAAACACAATGACCCCTGAAACAACCCAGACAGTTGCATGTACTTGGGAAGGCTATGCAGAGTTCTGGAGGCCTTTAAGTGAAGCGATTCTTCTGAGAGAAGGCAAGAAATATTTGAGGAGATGCTAACCTGTTCGCTTGAAAAATATTCCTTGTAAGCACATTATTTTTTTTATTTCAGCAACTGGTTCTGTCCACACAAGATACAGTAATGCTTTGTCAATTTAATCATTGTCTCTGAACAATAGTTCTGGTACCTGAATTTTTCAGATAACTGTGAGCTACCTTCTAAAGACCTGCTTCTAATTTTCTGCTTTTTTACTTAATTAAAATTTTTTTTCCCTACCAAATATAAAAGCAAGACATTCTCAATGTGAGAAAGAAACCAAATCACATAACAAAATGTAAAAGAAAAAACCCATAAAATCTTATTACTTGAGTATTAATAACTTTTTAAACAAATCATGCAGACATTTTTACACACATGGATAGTCATGCATAGAGTATTAAATTTTTTTAAGTATTACTTAATATTGATGATGTTTGGTAACCTGCTTTTTATATTAAACATCATTTAATGGGCATTAAAAAATATTTTTAAGACCAGCCGGGCTTGGCTCAGCGGTTGAGCGTCCACCTGGGATCCAGGAGATAGGGGTTTGATTCCAGGTCAAGACACATGCCCGGTTTCGAGCTGTATCAATGACTCTCTCATCATTGATGTTTCTATCTCTCTCTCTCCCTCTCCTTTCCTCTCTCTGAAGTCAATAAAGACATATTTAAAATATATATATACATTTTTAAAAGTTGCCCTAAGTTATTTAAACAATTGTATTGATTGTAGATTAATTTTTTATTTTTCATATTATACATTATCTGGTTGTGAATATGTGTGCACATAGGTTTTAGCACATGCCTCCAGGTCTTATAGAATTCAGCTTCCGAGAAGTAGGATCTACTGAGCAAAGTGTATGTATATTTAACAGTTTGATACATCTCACCTATGTGACTCCCAGACAGGTTTTGTCACTGCGTGAATGAAAATGACAGTACCCCAACACAGCCACCAACCCAACCTTTCTTATTTTGCCAATCTATAAAAAGTTTTGCTTTGATCACTAGGGCTTTAAATATCATTTTATGCTTATCAAAGTACCTCTATTTCTTCTTTTAAAAATTTTTCTGTTGACATGTATCTCTTCTTGTTCATTAGAAAAGGTTTTTACAGATTACTGATAACACTTTGTTATACGTGTGGCAAACCTTGTTTTAAACCTTTTAATTTGTTTTTCACTCTTAAAATTTTTATATAGGAACATCTATAAATGTTCTCTTTATTCTGATATCTGTGTCATGCTTAGAAAGTTTTCCCAAACCCCAAGGTTATAAAAAAATTTTATATAATGTATGATAAAAATAAAAAACACATTTAACTTTTAAAAAATTTTTAAAACATGTTTCATGTATGTAAATGTATGACACAGAGAAACCATTTTTTTCCAAAGTGTTTGTCAGTTGTGCCAGTTCCATTTAATGACAAACTCAGTCTTTCTCACTGATTTGAAAGGCTTCTTTTATCATATACTAACCTCCTCCACATATTTCTACAACACTGTTCCATGCTTTTATATATATATATTAACATACATATATATGTATGTATATATGTATACATGTTTAGTTTATATATGTATATTTTTATATTTAACTTACATTTTTATATAGCTTTCTTTTCCTGAATTAAAATTGGAATTTTGATTAAGATTATATAGTATATTGATTCATTTTGTAGTACATTAATATTTACAATATTTATTCTTTCCATCTAAATACATAAAGTGTATGATGCTAAGCAGTTCTCATATATATTCCCCACAAATATCATACTAACTATATTAATTACATGCTATAGAATATTTTCTACATGGTTATTGTGAATGATCAGAAAGCTCTTGATTTCAGGACAGTTCACCTGCAGCAAATCCCTTCACTAGAATCTCACGTTACTTATAATGGGTTTCAGATGATTCTCCCGCTTTTCTAGGTCAAGGATCACACCGCTTTAATTTTGCCTCCAACTTTGTAAAAATTTTGCTTCATTAATTTTTTTCTATTGTTGAAATTACTCAACTATGAGACAGTTTTATTACAATTGGGTATAAATTAATCTTCAAGGGAGGGACGACTCTACATTTTAAATTTGTCCCATTTTTTGAGGATCACATTAATGAAAAAATGAGGATACATGTGGGGTTTGGGCTAAATTTGATAACTTCTAATATGATTTTGAGTTTTCTAATTATCTATTTTGCTAAATCCAATCTACTGTCCAACAGCTTTTACTTTTGGTTACTGTATTTTTTTCATTTACAGAAGTTCTAGTTGGTTCTTTTTTTCAAATTTTCTAAGTTTCCTTGAAAATATATTCATGCTCATCAATTTTTCCTTAGTTGTGGTGAAATTTGTTCAAAATCTATGTGTGATGATCCCAACATTTGGATTATGCACCAGGCTTTTCCTAAAACCTATTGTTGTGCTGGTTCTTTTTCCTTTATCTAGCTTTATTCAGATGTAACTGACATATGACAGCGTGTAAGGTTAAGGTGTCCAATGTAGTGATTTGACACACGCGTATATTGCAATATGTTCACTGCCAAATGGTTAGTGAACACATCCTTCCACTCACACAATCACCATTTTGTTCTTGTTGTTATGGTAAGAATTGTCAACTCCACTGTCCTGGCAACTTTCAGGAATACAATACAGAATTGTTAACTGTAGTCACAATGATGTGTGTTAGATCCCCGGAAGTTATCGATCTTGTAACTGAAAGTGTGTATCTTTCTACCAAGAGCTCCTCATTCCCCGCCCATCAGGCCCTGGCAATCACCATTCCACTCTCCGTTTCTATGAGTTCGATGGTTTTAGATTCCACATGTAAGTAAGATCATAGAGTACTTGTCTTGCCCATACTTACCCCCCTTGGGCAGGCCACAGGCCTAGGCTTTTCTCTCCCGTGCCCACGGGCCGCATGGAAAGCCTAAGTATGCGGCATGGACAAAGAGCTCCAAGACAAAAGGCTTTGGCCCTTGGATATCCTGCTTCCATAGCTGGTTAAGGTATCTTCCCATACTGCTCTGGCAGCTGGTCACTATCTTTTTAACTTATCAATTTTTTAATTTTTTTAAATTCTCACTCAAGGATATGTTTTTGTTGATTTTTAGAGAGAGAAGAAGAGAGAGGGAGAGAGAGAGAGAGAGAAAGAGAAACATCGATGTGAGAGAAACAGCTCCCCTACCAGGGATCAAACCTGCAACCTAGGAATGTGCCCTGACCAGGAATCCAACCTACAACCTTTTGGTGCACAGGACGCAATGCTCCAACCAACTGAGCCACCCAGCCAGGGCTACCATCAATTTTTTAAAGAAACACGTTTTGTTTTTGTTGGTGGTGGTAGTGGCTTTAACCAGCGCATGCTGTTGTTGTTTAAGCAGGAGGATTGACCTGAATAACCTAGTCTGATTGCCCGGGAAGTGGAGGGGACCATTTTTAGTCACTGAGGGCTGGAGAGATTGTCTTCTAAACAAAGTGCTTATTAAGCGTAGGAACAGGGAGCCGCTCTGTAACAGGCACATCCTTATTTGGGAGATATTTTCTCCCACTTTAAGCATAGTAAATTGAACATGTACAACTGGAGCTTTCATCTCAGCTGGAATAAATCCTTCCTTCCTCAGCACTCGCAAAGCAATTTATAACTAATACTGCACTAACCTTTCCCTTGGATTTCAAACTTGTACATATGCGTCTGCATTTCCCTTTTGACTCAAAGCTTCTTGCTGGCATGGTTTTGTGTTCTCTTTTGAGCCCAAACAGCCCTCGGTAAGGTAATGGCTGATATGCTTTCAGCATTCAAAATGTGTGTTAGATTAGAGTGAATGAGAGGAAACTAGTAAAGATTTTATTCAAAGCCAAAAGTAATATACTTTCTAACATTTGATTAAATAGAGAGAGATGCAAACAGGCAAAGCCAGGTTGAAGGCAGCCTACACATATATATATTGAAGAAGGGGAGCAGAGCTGTTATGTGCTATTAACACCTCATTTTAAATCAATTTGTCAGTGGCCAAGCAGCTGGGGAGAGTACCCTGAAGGAATGACACACAGAACAGATACATGTTAATGAGGACAGAGTAAGGGGTAATTCCTGGAGCCTAGGGACCACGTAACCTGCTGGGGTGCCACAGTGTGGGACCCTAGGAAGCCAGAACTGCAAAAGAGGGGTGATCTAGGAAGCAGAGTGAAGAGACATACATAGGTGTGTAGAATCAGAAAGAGGAACTTGAGAGAAAAACCATTTCTATTTTCAATGGCATCCGCCAGCGGCTGATTTTATAACACTGGCTGAGTGAGGACAGGTGAGGAAGTGGTGATAAGGGCCGGGGGTCCCAGGAAGCTGGATCCAAACTCCTTCAGCTTATCTCCTCGTGATAAGGAGTTTGGGGCCCGGGGAGCTATTTGATAACTCATCCGTAAATCCCTCTGTGTTAATGGCAGCCTGTCTCCCCATTCCTATCCCTGCCTTGATGAGGGCAATATGAATGTAAGCTCCTGCTTTAGGGCCTCCGAGGCATATAGAACAACAATGGAAAGAGAGGCTTAGTGCCATTAAGGGGCATTACGAGCAGTGCCCAGAGCAGAGCAACCAATCCTAATCTGATCTGGCATCTTGCACCCGCAGGGAAGGCGGGATGGAGATCACATGAGCCCAGATAGAAGAGATCAGGGTGTGTTGGCTACAGGGTTTCCTTTTGGGGAAATGTCTGAATACACAGCTTGGGGGCTGTTGTGCGTTTGCCGGTGTTTTAGGTGCTGTCAGGTGACAGGTTCATTTTCTATAAAAATCTATAGACGGCAGACACGGAATTATGTATGTACCTCTGCAGATTGTTGCTTCTGTTCTTTTGGTGAGAGAACAAGGGTGAGAACATTACCTGGGGGGGGGTGTGTGCCTGTGTGTGTGTGTGTGTGTGTGTGTGTGTGTGTGTGTGTGTACACATCGGGGATCAGTATGTGGACAGGCCTACAAAATCGATCAAAGGGAAGAGGACAGGGCAATCCTGAACCGCTAGCCAAGGAGAAGTTGGTGGGCTCAGTTTTGAAAGCCTGGTCATATTACCACCACATACATTTTTCTCTTCATTTGCCACCAATTTTGTATATCTTTCTAGGTTTCCAAGTCTTCTATTTTTGTGAACTCTAGTCGCTCCCGTAATAGCATTTTTCACATACTAACAAGTTAAGACCAGGGAATGAAAGTTGGTTGGGAGAGGGCATTTGAACAGTAATTTTCTAGATTAAACATACTTCTGAAAAGAATAAGAGGAGCTAGTATTTTTAAGTTATTTATTTTCATGTTTGTTCCTTTTTTTTATTTAATCAGGCATAAAGATTTATCTCCCAGACAGTGGAAATCTTAGATCTTGTCTTGGGGGACATTTCTGCAGACCTTCTTTCCAGGATCTGTGTCTTCATTGTAAAATCTGAGCCCCAGGGGCTAGGAATCAGAAGAAATATCAATTGACTTTGCTCAGGTTGTTGTTTTGTTTTGTTTATAATTTTGACTGAGGTTCAACTGCACAGTAGCTGGTCACTCTGATCTCCTGTCCATGCTGGATTGAAAGCATAAGAAAGTGCTAAGGGCCACACTTGGTATGTACGTTGTACTTATTTATATGTTTCTTTTTATTGTTTCTCTGTCATTTTGCTTGCGATATGTTTTGGGGGGTTTTCTCTCTGCCTCTTATAAGTAGCTGGGGAACAGAGTTGACAAATTCTTTTTGTCAATCTCTTCCACCTGCTTCACAGTCCAATTAACAAATATATGGAGAACCTTGCAAAAGATTTTGCTCAGTATTGGTTCTCACTAAATTTTTATCCCCTAAGTGAGGAGTAATAACTAAACCAAATAGAATTACACTTATCATATGAAATTATGTAAATGTATTAAAATAATTGCATTAAAAGAAACCATTTTTCAAATGGCAGTGAATTGTCTAAACATAGATTGGCATTTATCATACTTTCTAAAGTTAACTCTACAAAGCTAGTCTTTTCTAATCCTGTAAAGTAACTAAATATTCACAGGATTAATTTAGTAGATTCAGTGTATCGCCTTAACAGTGAAATAGAATTCGCTTGATATCACACATCACTCATTAATCATATTAAAATCCTTAGACTAAAATTACATTACCTGTCATTTTAAGAACTTCAGAAATATTTATGTATTCTACACTTGCAGCTTTCAAAGCTTGAGAAAATCTAAGAGGTTTGTTCAACTGTGAAAACCTTCTTAAGAGCTTTCTAGGACACTACATACATATCATTCATATTCCACATATAAGACAAGATCTAGGAGAATTTAGGCCACAGTGGTATAAGTGTCAGATTCATTTGCTTATAATATAAATAATGCAAATATTCTTCTATAGCAGCATTGATCAAATTCTCCCTTTGATGTAATACAGAAACAGAGGGACCATTCAGGGTGATTAAAGCTAAGTATTTTAATGTCACTAATTTAAAAAAAGAAGGAAGGGGGAAGGTGAAAAGTTGAGAGGGAAGAGAAAGACAGAGAGAGAGTTGTCACTTAAATAATATTTACAATTAGAGTAGCTGACCGTGATCTGGGCCAACCAAATTTATTTTTCAGTGGGAAAACTGAGGCCTGGAGCTTAGAAGTAGCTTCCACTTTGCTTATATTTCTGTTTACTGTTAAGACACTATCTGTCTCATTAAATATATGCTATAATATCCTAAAAACCAATAATCCTGCCATCTTCTAGATTTGAAGGAAGAGAAAACCCTTTTCATCTTACTGAAATTGCAAGGTAAAGTACTTTCATCCTCATTTTAAAAAAACGACAAAAAAAACTAGATATACTTAATAAATATGGTAAAATGGTGAGCCTAGAACCAGCCTCTAGATCTCTAATTGACGTAAAAATGGAAAACTGGTGTATTTACCTAAATATATTAAATGGAAACCATGGTACTTGCTGAACGCTTCCTTAGGCAGGAGTTCAAGGAGGCAGGGTAAGTAAATGGAAAATAAATAGGCTTTGAAGTTTAAAATAACAATAATAATAACAATCTGCATTCCTCATCATTTAATCCCTAATGGTTATGTGTGATGGAGCAAGGAACACAACTAACTTGACCTTGGTTCCTCTCATTCTTAATATGGTAATGTCTGTGTTATACAACTATAGTGCAGATTGTCGGAGGTACATTAAAAAGGCAGCACACAGCCCAGCCAGCGTGGCTCAGAGACTGAGGGTCGACCTAGGATCCAGGCGATCGGGGTTCAATTCCTGGTCAGGGCTCAATCAATGACTCTCTCATCATTGATGTTTCTCTCTCCCTCTCCTTTCCTCTCTCTGAAATCAATAAAGATTTTTTTTTTTTTTAAATGCAGTACACAGTCTAGCATATAAAAGTTCTCAATCAATTTTACTTATTGTCATTACTTTTATTATTATTATTATTATTATTATTATATGTTTGGTATCATTGTTAATCATAATACTATTGCTTCACCTTCAGAAAATCACCCAGTTTGCAGCCTGATCCTCATCTTTGCAAAAAATTCTAAGACTTAACTGTTTCACACTATCCAAACTAACAAGTGATTAGTTTAAATATTAGAATATTGACATTTTAATATAAAATAGAAATTGACTGTATAGAAAGAACCAAATGCCCGGCCAGGCATGGCTCAGCAGTTGAACATCTGAAATCAATAAAGATATATTTAAAAAACAAAAACAAAAGAAAGAACCAACTGTACTTAGACAAAAATTATATATCAAGACATGTTTGAATGTCATTAAAAAAGGAGTTGAAAAATAGTAATAGCAAATATCAGTTGGAGGATTACTATATATGAAGGTGTTTTCTCATATTATATCATTTGATCCTACATAAAGCCTGCAAATTAAGCACCACCCTTATCTCCATTTCACAGATAAGATCATTGAGGCCCAGAGAGATTTGGTACCTTCAAGTTTACAGATCAAGTGATAGCACCAAAATTGAATATAAGTCTTTCCCATACCATTTACCCTTATACAATTCTACCTCCCTAAGCCCTGGTATCTATTTTCAGTAAGATAAGATACCCTGATGGCATATTCTCTGCATGTATTAGTTTGGATATCTACTATAACAGAGTAGAGGGATTCAAAATCATGGGGGTTCTTCAACGTTAACTTATTTCTCAGCTATGGAAAGTCCAGGTAGGTGGTCTAGGGATGAAGTGACAGCCCC